>NC_034590.1:139569479-139576555 GCF_900095145.1 Mus pahari | reverse complement strand
TAAGGAACAAAATACCAATGAAAGGATATAGGTACAGAGACAAAATTTAGAGCTAAGATGAAAGGATGGACTATCCAGAGACTACCCCATCCGGGAATCTATCCCATCATCAGCCACCAAACCCAGATACTAATGCACATGCCAGCATGGCCAAGTAGTGGGAGTGGGTTTGGTAGGGGAGCAGGGGCAGGGGGGAGGGTATAGGGAACTTTCGGGATAGCTTTTGAAATGTAAATAAAGAAAATAATAATAAAGAAAGAAAGAAAGAAATTGGCAAATAAATTCTCATGTTTGTATAGAAATGTAAATTACCCAGAGT
Source organism: Mus pahari (assembly GCF_900095145.1). Lineage (NCBI taxonomy): Eukaryota > Metazoa > Chordata > Mammalia > Rodentia > Muridae > Mus > Mus pahari. Next base: position 139,576,236 of record NC_034590.1, on the reverse strand, counting down.
ACTCAAAACTACTGTTTAAAAGAATGGAATCCCATTGCTGAAGACACTGTATATCGAGTCGTAGAACATGGGGAAACAGCTGGTTGTCACTGGCAAGCTCTCTTTCTACTAGCTAGCTTTCATAGTGCTGGAAGATGCTGTGCACACTACTAGAGGAGAAAAGGAATCATCAGGTACCCAGCTATGAGCTCTGAGAGCTATAGTAGTGACTGGTTCGCAATGCACGCCCAGTCGCACAATGATAGCATGAATATTATCGAGTGGGTCACTTTATGATTGGATTTAAGTTCTAGATCACAAGATGAAACCCATTCCTAGGGCCAAGAACCCAGGCCTTAGGGGAAAACCTACTAAAATCATTCTGCTACCAAGGCATAATAATAAACAGAATCTTAATGACTTATTGTTACATCTGCAGAATATTCCGTCTGTCTGCCCTCATCAGAGAAACTTCTTTCTTCAGTAGTTGGTGATAAACAGTGACCCACAACTGGTTAGGGTTCAGAGAATAAGATACTGCAGCATACTCAGCCTTAAACATAGCATCTGTATTACATGCTCTTCTGTGAAGGCTCCGGGGTCTTAGTGGAAGTGGGGATGGAGCGACATTGAGGGTCAGAGGTAGTCTATGATTACAAGGAGTTGGTGCTTTCCGGGTATGACAGGGCACTTGCACATACGAACTCACAGTATGTGTGAGAGCATACACAAGGCCTGTGGAAATTCAAGCCAGGAAAACATCCCAGCATGGAGAGAGATGGGCATGAAGTCCCACGCTATCTGAGGAGTTCCTGGCGATTGACAGCTGCCAGGAGAGGATGTTGCTGTCCTTTAAGGGTGTGGCCTTTGGTAGGTTGGCCACACTCTAGAAGAAGGCTGCATACCCGAGAATATAAGGGTGGCAGAAATTGGATTTGGAGGGTCACAAAATTGCTGGGGAGGAGGGGAAGGGGAAGAGTTGGGGAGGGATGGTGGACGGTGATGCTGTGAGGAGCGAGAGTGGGGTTGAGACATGTTCACACTCCAGAAATCAGCAGTAGGATCCACCCCACTTGCCCGACCTGCGTGCCCTGTACACATAGTCCTGTGTTCCTATCTTTTTCCTCCAGAGGAGGTCATGAAACCTGGGACCCAGGTGAAACTTCCTGTCCCTTTACAAGGTCATGTCCAGCAGCACCTGGAATGCCTCCTTATGCAAACGAGGCAGCCCTGTACCTGGCACCAGTCAATGGTATACACTCACCCTGAAAGCCCCTATTCAACTCCCAAAGGTTTAAGGAACATTTGCTCCCCCATAAATGAGCTGTCTCGCTGAAGCTACCTCCTAGTCTGCTCTTGCTGCGCTCACTGCTGCCTGAGGTGTCTTCTGCTCCTAGCCATTCCTGCCTTGCTTCCCCTCTTGGGATTTGCCTTTCCAGGGCTGGCAGATCAGGTCGCTTTGGTGGAGGCAGAGCCAGAATGGAGTGGATATGATCAAAATTCACTGTATGAAAGGCTCAAGTAACCAATAAAAGATTGCAAAACTAAGAAAATGGAAGTATAATACTTGATTTCTAAACATACTATAAAGTTGCCATATGTCAACAATGTGGTATTATTTAAGCGGATCAAAGTAACAGAATTAAAAAAAAACATCTCCAAATAGACTCAAATATTTACTAACACCCAATTTTGACCAAAGGGGAAAAGCAGCTCAGTGGGGGAAGGGCTGTCCTTTTAGCTGACTGTGCTGGATAAGTGGATATTTCTGAGCCAGCACCTATATCTCATGACTTCTATAAAACTTATAATAACATATCAGCCTACACTAAAGAGAAAAAATAATGAAACTTGGTTATAAAAACAGGAAAAATGGCAAAGCTTGAGTTGAAGAAACTCATTTTAGATAAAATAAAAAGGACATAAACCAAGATGTATAATATTGACAGAATATTAGACCTCATCACTTTAAAACATTTGCTCTTAGCAATGAAAAGGCAAGCAAGTCTGTAGGAGAAGTATTTGCACAATGTGCATCCAACAAAAGATTCAAATCTAAATATGGTGGCAACTCCCATTCCTCAGGAAGGAGCTGACAGCTGCAAACACTGGGCTCGGAACAGCATAGGAGCAGATAATTCACAGAAGAGATAAAAGAACGGCCAGTAAGTTCATGACAGGATGCATAACGGCACTACTCATTTGAAGGATACACATTAAACGACTGATCGAAGGTGTCAATGGAACTAGAATTCTCAGGTATTCCTGGTGAAAGCAGAGAATGGTAAAAGCACAGAGGAAGCACATGGGCATCATCATATGAAGTCAGCATTCTGCAATTTCACTTTCTAGTGTTTGCCAATGTTAAATGAGAAGTCCATCTACAAGAACATTTCTACACACACGTGTAAAGCAGTCTTGTCCATTGCAAAGGCCTGGAAAGAAATTGTGGTATATCCATACAATATACTATTACTCAGAGAGACAATTGCTAATATTGGTAATATGGAGAAAAGTCTGTCAAAAAAAAGAACACAGACCCAAAGAAGCTTTTAAATAAATATGTTCCAATTATTATAAGAAGTTCTAGAAAATGAAACATATATGTATATGGATGATCCAACTTTTGCTAACACAGGGATTAGGGTGAAAGAGAACAAACTAGAGAGCCACATGTGGGCCTTTTACAATAATTTATAGAAGTGTTTTAATAAAGCTGGTGATCAAAGGACTGCAATACATTGTGAATATTTACTGAATTGCTTATTTTTAATATGGGTGAATTCATTGTTTGTGAACTATCCTTAGTCAACCTTTGTTTGAAAAGGAACGAGTTATTGCTATCCCAAGATGGCACGATAATATTGATAATAAATATACATTTGAACTGTCTTTGTTGGATGAAAAAATGGTTACAAGGAGTAGAAATTAAACCCACAGTAGGCAGAAGGCCAGACACATCCGGAAAACTCTATGATAACAAATCAGGGGGTGTTGGGCAGGTTTGCACATAACCTGGAAGCAAAGCCTGTGGGAGACACTGTAAGTCCTCTGCCTTCAACGCTTCTACTACAGGTGAATAAGTGGATCCCCTCTGCATTACACTCTTCCTTTACAGGGTTTTAAATTCATTTACATTCTTTGAGTAGATCCGATAGCCTTTCCAAAGCCGTTTATGTGCCAGATGGAAAGGGAATAGAAAATTTCCACTGGTCCAGTTTTCTGCCCACCCCCAACGCTAAACATTAAAAAAGAATATTGAGATGTCTTTAAGAATCCCCCTTTCTGCAGTTTCTTTAAGAGGGGAGTTAACAAAGCCTTTAACACTCTTAAAGCGCTCCTGCTGGTAGCAGGAGAGCAACAGAGCCTGCCACCATAAGGACTGGCCCCTGGCTGAGAGCTGAATTTTTCTCAAGACAAAACTGACAATTAAGTATAGGACTTTCCTCCAGATTGCACCGAAGATTATCCCAGCTGGGGTTCTGAAAAGGACTCTGGCAGAATATGGCCAAAGGCAAGCCCCTTTGGGGCACAGCTCTTGGCTTGATGCAGTTGATCATGGCAAAAACAAAGCAAAACAACAAACAAACAAACAAAAACAGATAACTAGGGGGAAAATGCCTTTCAGGTTGACTGAGATTCACAAGAGACTCTTTGGAGGAAAATCTTTTTAAGAATTTAAAGGCAAATTGTTGATACTTAAAGCATAGATGAAGCTTTTGCAAATTATAGGATATGCTTTAAGCAAGGAAAATGAAGGTTTTGGAACATAGGTATTTTTTTTTTCTACCATAGTTTCCCATTTAGTTTGTTTTTTCTGCCCTTGATAGACTGTGGTACTATCCGAATTCTGAGTGTTATCCTTTTGTTCAGCATGTACCTTTTAAAAATAACCTGTTTTCCAGATGACTAGGCATCTGGTAAATTGGTTCAACTGCCCCCCCCCCCCAACTACTACTTTTAAGAGTTTTCTTCCTCCTCCTCTTCCTCTTCCTCCTCTTCCTCCTCTTCTTCCTCCTCCTCCTTCTTCTTCCTCTTATTCATCTTCTTCCTCCTCCTCTCCTCCTCCTCTTCCTCCTCCTCCTCCTCCTCCTCCTCTTCCTCCTCCTCTTCTTCTTTCTTCTTCTTCTTCTTCTTCTTCTTCTTCTTCTTCTTCTTCTTCTTCTTCTTCTTCTTCTTCTTCTTCTTCTTNCCTCTTCTTCTTTCTTCTTCTTCTTCTTCTTCTTCTTCTTCTTCTTCTTCTTCTTCTTCTTCTTCTTCTTCTTCTTCTTCTTCTTCCTCTTCTTCTTCCTCTTCTTCCTCCTCCTCCTCCCCCTTCTCTTCCTCCTCTTCCTCTTTCTCCTTCTCTTCTTCTTTTTCTAGAGTTGGGCATGGTTAATCTATTATAGAATCATTACAAGGATAAAGCAAAACAAACTATGCAAACATTGAAAACAGTACCTAGTAAAGGGACAATACTTATAACTGAGACTTGGGTAAGGTGATATGTTTGATGTTTCTTTTTCATATGTACATAATGCAGAACAGTGTATGTAGTATATGTTCCCCTGGTAGTACCCTATTTTGAACAGCAGGGTGGAGAAGGGAGTAGAAATGAGAAGATGAAGGTAAAGGACATAAGCAAGCTACTTTTAAAGGAGGATGTACTAGAAGTTGCCCCATGATTGTCTCTCAGTATATACAATTGATGTCTTGTCATAAAACCTCTTACATTAAAGGAAAACTCTGCTCATATAGGAAGGACACAGGTAACTAGAATCTATCAAAATGCTCCATTAGTGTTAGTTCTGACTATTGCTCGGTTGCTTAGATAGAACCCATGCCAGTCTCTTGAGTACTTGGCTCTGTGATTGAAATTTGCATATTTATAAAGCTGTGCTCCTTTTAAATATCTTCTACTCCTTTTTAACATGTTGTGTTCAGGGTAAGCTCAATACTATCTTTTTCTTATGTTCACACATAATCTTGGGATGATATTTATAATTCATTCTGTGCTTTTATTGAAGTCTTTACTATGAACGGAATTGTGTCTCCCTTCCCCCTACATTATGTGCTCCAGAATGTGACTGGCATGGGAGACAGGGTAATTAAGAAATAATTCAGTTAAAATGAGGTCATTATCAGAGCCCTAGTTCACTATGATTGGAGTCCTTTTAGGAGTTTGTTATTCGAACATGGACTCACTGAGAAAATATCACACGAAGTCAAAGGTACGTGGTGAGCGTGCATTAAACCCAAGAGATGCAGCAGAAGAAAACAACCCTTGTCATTCTTTGAGCTCCACAATCTAGTCTCCAGAACTGTGAGAAAAACTTCTGCTAGTTAAGCCAGCCAGTGTGCAGTATTTTGTTAAGACAACCCTACTGAGTAGAGTGATAACTAATGTTAGGCTTGCTAGATGCAATTAGGGTCTCAAAAATGACATTTAGAGAGAGAGAATAACGAGGGGTGGGGGTTTTTAAGTTCAAGGGGGCCTCTTTACCAAAGGGTGGGTACAGGGGAACTGAAAGAATAGTGCATTAACCTAGAGAGCAGCAAAAAGGAAGGAGACTGTAGCAGAATGTTCAACTCAGTGCCTTCTTAAAATAACCCTGCACAATAGGAGACAGGGCAATAAATGCCACAGCCTTATGCTGTCTTGTTTCACCATAAATTTGTGCTGGTGTACCCACTGATGGAAGACAATGGAACAGTAGGTTCTATTGAAGTCAGAAATGAAGTAGAGGAGAGTGAAAGTGGAGAAAGATGAGCTGTTGCAGGGAGATGGAATTTCAGTTCCTGTGCATCTCCCTTTCATCTGTGGTCCATACCCCATGCACCCATGGAAACTAGCACAGTGCACACTGCAGAGCCTCAGTATTTATTGGGTAGCTCAGGATTGCTTATGCTCAGTCATTTAAAACGATTGTCAATATTTATCTCCTAGATTTTGTCTTTGTCTTTTTAGACGTAATCTTAACTGTGCCTTCACCAACTGTTGCTGCTATGATTACTGTGACCCCTTCTTAGTTTCTTTTAGTTCTTCTTCACAAATGAAAACAGGAGCAGCAGCAGCAGCAGCAGCAGCAGCGCCGCCGCCGCCGCCGCCGCCACCACCACCACCACCACCACCACCACCACCACCACCACCACCACCACAAGACAACACCAAACCAATCTAAGCAATTCAAGGCAGTAAGCCAAAAGTCTCAAACATCACTCAACATGAGCCACTCAGCTGATTATCCTTCATGGTTACATAGTCTCTAATTCTCATAGTCTTGCTTCGTTAGCATTTACTTCATATCAAGATTGTGGATACTTGCTAGGGTCTTTCCATCTTCCTTATAGTGCTACAACTTCCAGCCTGCCTTATCTGTCCCTGACAGGTAAGCACTGAAGATTTTGAAGTCTACAATAAACTTCCACGATTTTCTTTCTTTTCCAAACAAGACTGCCAAATATAGAGGTGTGGTTTTTTGAAGGGTTGCTAACAAGTTGTAATGTTTTGATTAAACGACTAACTTAAAATATTTTTATAAAATTACTCATACTTCTGTTGGGTGCTCTTTGGCTTGCTTTCAGCAGGCAGAACTCCCACTTCATATTAGGCTCCATTTTAGAGCCACTCACCCATGCATCACTCAGGACTTCCCCCTCTGTTGTCGGATCCTTAGGAACTCATGCAGCTAAGCCCATTCCAGAGAAGCAATGCTTTGAGGCTGGGGTCTCAGACTCAGCACTGACTTAAAGGAAAAGACACCACATTTCATGCAGCCTTTTTTTTTTTTTTTTTTTT
>NC_034590.1:139535502-139568697 GCF_900095145.1 Mus pahari | reverse complement strand
GTGTGTGTGTGTGTGTGTGTTGCTCCTCCAAACAAATCTGACAATATGCTAGGCAGAAACTTTAGAAAAATGTTATATGGACATAAAATTCTATTAAACCAAGGCAAAATGAAAGGCATCACAAGAAACAAATAAAAAAATAAATAAATAAAAAGAAAAGAAAAGAAAGAAAGAAAGACAAATACATCACCTTTGAGTAGTGATCACTTGTCTTCGATCATGGCTACTGGCACATTGTTCACAAATACTTGTAACTATGAAAACCTTAAGTCACAGCCTGTAACAGTCAGCATAATTGTTAAAAAAGAAAAGATAATCTAAAGGTAGTCTTTATATACTTAATAGGAGTGATGAGCCAGCACAGACTTGGGAGCCGCTTTAGACTTTATTCCAGGTTGCTGGAGAAGAAAAAGGAAGACAACCTAAAAACTTGTCAGTTAAACCATTTAGTTCAATTAAATAAGTTATCTCAATCAAATCACTTTTCTAACCACTGATAACTGATACGAATAGAGTGGTTGTCAGTATGAAATGGCTATCATTTGGTTGATAACAATTCATGTTCATCATCTTGTTAAAAAACAAACAACAAACAAACAAAAAACCTTAGGAGTTCAAACTGCTTAAACCCCAGTGCACCTATTGATTTTCTTTATTTAGAGTCTATTTTTAACCACTTTTTTCTTTTATAAAAGTATCACTTAAACATATATACTTAGTACTTTGAATCTGTTGTTTTCATCTTTTAAAAATCTATGGAGATTATAACTTAAATCTTTGATATGTGTGATATGTGGTTACAAATTTGATTTTCTTCCATTCTAAAAGTCGTTTTTTTTACATTTGTGTGTGTGCGTGTGCGTTTACGTGCTTGCGTGTCTGCATGGGGCATGGGGTACTATATGAGTGCTACAGCCTGTTTGTGAAGATACAAGGACAATTTGTGGTAGTTGGTTCTTTTTTCTACCAAGTGGGCTCTGGGGATCAAGTCAAGTCATAAGGATTGGCATCGAGTGCTTTTAGCCACTGAGCCACTCTGCTGGTACCTTTGCATCTTACCGTGATCCAGAGAGCTTACTTGACTTTACAATGTGCTTAGAGTACCCAGTCTCCCAAGTTTTCCTAAGTGTTACCTCACAAGGTTATGTGGTATTTATCACCTTTCCACAGACCAAGGCTCCAAGAGGGTAGCAGGAAAAATTTCTTTGAAGTAGTCTAGAGTGCACTTTGAGTCCTCAAACGTGTTTCCTTTTTTTCTTGAGATACTGAGGATTTTAAAGTGCCAGAATTTATGTTTTTGAGCAGCAAATCAACATTATCTTCTTTTTGGCTTTACATCTTTAAAAAAATGCTATGGATAATTGTCTTATTCTTTCTCTAAAGTGAGTGAAAAACAAAGAAATGTAGGCTAATCAAATTATGATATTAATTTATTACAATTTTGGTAATGTGTTAAAATATGCCTAATGAGTGTTTCTGGGGTTGGGGGTACATAAAATTGACATTTAGTAGCCACTAGCCACAATGTTGACACATATAAATGTCTATATAGACATTAGTTTAAAAGAGAAAAAGACAGCTTATTTTTAGAAGTTTTGAAATACTACAAATGCTGTGTGTGTGTGTGTGTGTGTGTGTGTGTGTGTGTGTGTGTGTGTGTGTGAGCATGCTGTTCAGGTCAGTTGCCACTGCCTCATGTTATTGAGAACTTAAAAAGTGGCTGTATGAATTTTATATGAAATTAACTTCCAATTAAGTTTGATAGCACATGGCTGAGGAGTGTGTGGGACATTCCTGTCACCCTAGACATTCTCACCTGCTCTGCCAGTGAATCCTATGCTGTTGTCACTGCCAACACTGGAAAACCAGGTGTCCCTGCCTGTACATGGACTTCACAAAAGTGGATTCCCACATTGTACTTGATCTCTCTTGTTGAACATGATGATCCTGGAATGTTTTCATGCTGTTTTGTATATCAATAGTCTTTCTATCTGTTCAGTTGCATTACACTGACTGTATCACAACATGTTTGTGCATCCTCTAGCTGATAGACATCTGACATTTGGATTGTTTCCAGGTATTTGGGTTTAATGGTGCAAATACTGTAACTGATGTTCTGAATTAATTGAGGCACTGTATGCATACATAGTTTTACTTTGGTCTTGAGCAATGGTAGTCAATTTATAATTCTACTATCATCTTTATGCCCTGGGGTGAGAGTATAATTTCAAGATATACTTATATAATAGACAGATATCAGGATGGCTGAGTAATTAGCCAATTTGTAGTGCTTAATGAAAACACAATTAGAAAGACAAATTTAGCAAAACACTTTTTCTCAGAATCAAAGCATGCTTTCAGTGGGGTACTCCAGAAGACAGATAGAAAGTGTCTGAATCACTTGGGCCTCTCTTGTCACTTTTGGTATTTATCACATGTCCCCAAAATCTCAGATCCAGAAACATCACTTAGCAATCTAGATTCAGTAGCAGTGGACACATCATAAGCACTTAGGAAAAAGTAGCAGAAAGGAAAACTTCATTTCACGTAAGTGAACAAGATTCTGTTGTCTGCCTCAACTGAAGAAAACATGTAGTCTAAGGGAAGATTTTAAAGCAGGTGCAATTTCTGTTTTGTAAGCTCACTACTAATTTAATGGTAAGCTGCTATAGCACACATTTTCAAAACTCTCCTACACTTTTTTTTAAGCAATGTTAGTATTTTATCTTCACATACACATTTTGCTTTCTTTTAAGCATGACATTGGAATTCTTTATTAGTTCTTGAATATGTGGTAGGTGTCCATAAGAAGAATTATCCTAATAGATGATGTTGAACATTTACCCTTAATAATATGCTATAGCAATTTGTACAGCATATACGTAGGCAATCAGGGCTTCTTTTCTTCACTGGTTTAGACACTAATGTGTTCACCTATGCCTCTCACAATCACTACAACCTTACAGTGGAAACAAAGTTCAAAGGAAACAACTAAAATCCACAGAACAACTGAGCAGTGTACAGATAACTATGTCTGCATCATTTCTGGAATACAGCAAAAAGCTGTTGCATTGACAATTTATTGCATTGTCAAGGAATGTAAAATACCTTTTTTGAATGCCGATTATATTTTTCTTTGTAAAAAGCAATAGCTGTTAAGACCCTGCTGCGTGTTCCCTAAGGCTCCCTAAAAAGTTATTTCTGATATACCTGTATGATACATATGAAGATACAACCGCACAGCTTTAAAAATGAACTGAAAGGAGTTCCTGTCAGAACTACTGAGTAGCAGAAGGATTTGATATATGTGTGCATATATAACCTATCATGCTTTGCATTCTATTGCTTGCATTGTCGCTTGGTGTTTTGAATTAGTATAATGGCAACACTGAAATTTATATATTAACCTACTAGAACTAAAAGACATACCTCCAATTGTCATAAAAGGGAGAATATCCTGACTTTGTAAGAATTCATGCAAATAAAAGTATGCATCCTCACAGTATAAAAAGATGCCACCAGAAGCTAGGAATAAAGAAGTCTCTACATTGCTTGAAACGGATGTTGCAATGTTCTAAGCGCAAGGGTCACACTCTTCCTAAAGGACACTGCCTCAAAGTATCTATTTATACCCTTGAGACAGTTTTGCACAAGCTTCATTATGTGGTTTCCTTTCGTGCAGATTAAAAGCAGTAAATTAAAAGGGTGGGGAGGAATAATAGAATGGTGCTCACTGACAGTGGCAAGGAGCAACAGCTGACAGTGGGGAGATGGGGAACCTAACAGACAATAGGGCTGCAACAGCAAAGCTCTTCAGAGCCTTGAAGTGTCAGCCAGTAGTCCCAAACGTTTTCCCGAGGACTTTATCTGTAAACGTTGCAAAAGGAATATTCCATCCGTGAAGAGTTTTAACTGCTGTTGGGTACCATGGTGTCACTTTTGGCTACCACCACGACCTGTTTTAACTTTAGTCCCGGGCTTTTTTTTTTCCCCCTCTCTTAACCACTGTATTATAACTTACAATCAAGAATAGAACTCATTCTAACTACGAAATTATCAAAGCTTACAGTATTACTGTTAAGTCTATTGTTCTAATAGTTGGTTCCTAAAATGTCTTTTACCTAGCATTTCATGGCACAGAGAGGCAAGATAAAATGACGGCTTGTTTTCCCTAAAATAAGAATATTATGTATCCAATAGAACAGGTGTCAGGATTAAATGAGATAATGTATGTAAAACACTTAGCACAAGGTCTGGGGCACAGAAAGAGTGCTCAGTCCTATTTTAACAGTGAACTCATGCTGGCCCAAATCCCTTATGTGCAGGTGCAAAAATTAAGCCTCAAGAGAACTGACTTCTTAAGGCTCTACTTCCAGTATGTTATTGTTTTGGATAAGCTGCTTAGCTGCAAATGTTGGAGATTTTGGGTATTGGCGGGCCCGGGGGCACGTGCCTGCTGGACTCCAGTATGAGGAGAATTGGAGGAATATGCTTGAACCATGAGGTATCAGAAGCTGTGCTGTAACAACTCGAGTCTGAGGTGCCAGGTTGTGTGCTAATAATGTTCTTCATGGACGGAAGCCATTCCTGTGTCCAAAACAGCTCAAGAACAAGCTAGCCCAGGCTGTTAAGAAACCGATGCCCGCGAATAGGGCGACGGGTCTAGCTGGGATCCATCCCGTCAACTCTAAAAGGGTAGAGCACCTTAAGGACCTACCCTAGGGCTACTCTGAAAGGTCTAACCCAGCCCTGTATGGACCCCTCATCCTCGGAAAGCTCGAATCCCCTTCCCGTTGGCCCTTCCTCCCGGTCCTGCAGGGTGCTAACTTGGCCTCTCGGTCCCGCAGGGAGGTGGCGGCCGCGTCCGAGCGAAACGGGTCCCCGTTCGCGCGCCCAGGCTCTCGCTCCCTAAGATGGCGGCGGGAGCACCGCTCACACCCCGCCGCCCGCGCTCCCGGACCCCCGCGGCCTCGGGAGGCGCGAGAAAGCGGAATTCGGTGGAGGGGGGTGGTAGAGAGCACGGCCGAGACCCTGGAGGCCCGTGCCGGCCGCAGAGCGTCTGGGAAAGGGATCAGCCCCGAGGCATAAACGACCGACCGGGAACCACCACACCGGCGATCACGGAGAGGGAAGGGAGGAAAAAAAAAAAAAAATCCTGAGAGGGGCGGGGGGAAGAGAGGAGAGAGAGGGGAGGAGCGTAGCACATCCGGGACATTCGCTGGGCCCGCCCAGGAAATGACGTAGGCCCAGGAGGTGGAGCCTGCTCTTCAAAGTGGGGTCTGCCTGGGCAGTAGCGCGCGTCTCACACAGTGTTGGCTCCGTCGTCACTCCCCCTCCCCTGGCTTCGCGCTTTGCCTCTCGCGGCTGCGGGGCGGCCGGGGACCGACCGAGCTGGCGGCAGAGGCAGGCGGGGCTCCTTGAACGGAAAGTAGCCCTCGCCTCCAGAGCCTCCGCTCTCCCGGGCGCTCTCCCAGGCAGACTCGCCCTGACCCCCGGGCCCGCCAAGTCTTAAAGCGCACCTCGGGTGGGAAAAACCGACGTCGGAATCCCGACCGCAGCCCCCCGCCCGGGCTCCGAGCTGTCAGTCACGGCGCCGAAGCCGCTTCTTCCGGCGCTCTCGGGCCCGCCCTCTCCCCTCCTCCCTCCCCCCGCCCCTCCCCGCGCGAGTGTCTCCCTCTCCCTCGCTCCCTCTCTCTCTCCCTCTCTCTCTCTTTTGTGAGTTATAGCAACCGTTGCCTTGTGAATCAAGCGCCATAGTCACCGTAGTCCTGGCGACTGTTACCCATCAACAACAACTACTCCTCTCCTCCTCCTCCTCCTCCTCCTCCTCTTCCTCCTCCTCCTCCCCACCACCACCATCTCCATCACCCACCAACAACACCACAATAATCCACAGCCAAGGTGAATATTCTTCGGTCTCTACATGTGTGTGGGAGCGTTTGTGTCCGTGCGTGTGTTCGTGTGTGCGAGCGAGCGTGGCTGTGCGGGGGTCTCCCTCCTGACACCGGCTGCGGCCGCTGGAGGGGCTCGGTCCCGGGGGCTTGTTTACAATGGACCCGCGCGCGGCGGGCTCGGGGGTGTGGGCGCCGCGCGCCTGCCCGCCCGGCCTCGGCGCTCGGGGATGGAGCGGGAGCCCGGGCTGCGGGGCGAGCGGGCTAGGAAGCCGCTTCTGTCCGTCGCGGGTGTTGGAGCGTCCCCCCAGGTCCGCGGGCGCTCAGGAGGAGGGGCAGGTGGAGAGAAGGGGCTTGCTTTCTCCCTCTTTCTTTAATTCGCTGCTTCGCAAAGCTGCCTGGTGGCTGCTGCTTTCCAAATCGAAATAGACAGCAGTGAGCAGGGGGGTCCCCAAAAGGTGCTGCGCTGTGGTGGTGGTTGTTCACTTGCGGGGCCTTGTTGGAGGTTTTGTTATTTTTATCCTGGTACCTCGGTGAACTTTTCCCGAAGCCCGCTCCCTTCGTTTCGGCCCCTCTGTGCCTGCTGCTGAATGGACTGCACTTATTTGACCACCACTGGCCTCACGGGATTCTTTTTTTCTTTTAAAACTGTATTTTTCTTTGTGCTGCAAACAGTCTTAATATCCATTCAGCAGTCTTCTCCCCCCTGCCCCCCTTTGCACACACATTGAAACTAGGGGGCCTCTGCTGCTCTAGACAGTTTTTTTTTTTTTTTTTTTTTAAAGTCTGTTTCTCTGTCTCTCTTCTCTCTTCCCTCTCTTGTCTCTCCTCTGCCTCCTCTCCCTCTCCTCTCTCCCTCCCTCCTCTTTTCGGGTTTTGTGTGTGTGTGTGTGTGTGTGTGTGTGTGTGTGTGTGTGTGTGCGCTTGTGATTTAAACCGGATGCAGGGCTTCTGTGCTACTTCGGTTAGTGGCTACTGACAGCGCTTTATCCTTCATGTGGAGATGGGAGGGGTAGTCCTGAGGTTCTGTTTCACTTTGATGCACCTCCCTCCCCACAGGAGAGTGTTAGCAATTTTCATTGTGGTTTAGACTTTGTCTGTGATGAACAGGAAAAGGATATAAGGAAGCTTTGTGAGAACTCAGTTCACAACGCTATTTGTGACAGTTATGGTACTTTGAGAGTTTTTTTTTTTTTCCTCCCATCTTCATCTCTATTCCTTTCCCTTGGAGAGTTGAAATTGAAGTCAAGTTGTTCATAAAGAATGTATGAAGCTTCTCAACTTGAAACGTGTGTATATTTCACTTTCTTTGTGGCTGTTAAGATCTAGGCATGTGTGTACTTAACATATTCTTTTTTGTTGACTTTTTGGTTTTCTTTGGATAATGATTTAAACCTGTTCAGAAGAAAAAAAAAACTTCCTTTTAAAGTGTTTCTTTAGAGAAAATAGTTGCCCTTGTAGATCTGAATACTTACCAGTTCTGAAGTAGTATCTTCTTGATTAGAACTAACCTGGTTTTGCAGATCCTTAATTTGCTCATTTTCAGCATAACAATTAATAGGTTATCAGAAAAAATTGATGATGATTGTGAGCTAAAACAAATAGATTGTACTATTATAGTGGCACATTGAAATTTCCAATTCATATTTTAAAGTGCTTATTTAAATAATCTTTCCAACAGCAAACATTTATTGATTTAACTGACAGAGCAGCTTGTGAATAATGTGACAGTATTAATTATTCTTGAGATTGTCAGTGGAGAGGTTGGGTAATTATAATGCCATTAAGGCTACTATTTTGTAAAACAAGAGTTGGGGGATTGGGAAAAACCTTACTTTTCAATTCATTTTCGTATGATAGTTATTTTAAAGGAAGCTGATATTTGATTCTGAAAGAAGTCTGTTTTGATCTCTCAGCATTCTTTATAGTTATTCATCCATTCCCAACCTGTCTTTGTACATTTCAAATACTAACTTTTGTTTTTTTTCTTTTCTTTCATTTTCTTTTTTTCTTTTCATCTTTCTTTTCTTTTTCTTCTTTTCCTCTTTTTTTGTTCAGGTGAGTGTCAAACGCCTGAACACTTTTCGATGGTGAAGCTCTGGGTCTGAAGTTAAAAGGAGTTTTGCTGTCTTGGGACAGTTTTAGATCTTAATGGCATTCACATATGTTTCAGCTGAGTAGATTGTATATATTAAAATGTCTTAGATTAATATTTTTATTTGTCGTGTCCAAGAGTGTTTAAGAGTCATTTCACTCATCAAGCATGTGTTTAGTTTAGTTTTTTCCATACACAAGTTGATTTGAAAGCAAATGTGGCATTGTGTTATGTTGGGTAGCCTGTCCATTTAAAGCAAATCTTTGTGTTTTAAAAGTTGATATTAGAGATGCTTTAAAATAAAGTAGTTTTATGGATTGATTAACTTAGACATAACAATTTATCTTTAAAATTAAATACAAAGTTAAGTACCATTTAGCTCGACTTTTTTTCTGTGCTATTTTTCCTAGGAGGGACTGTACTGTGCATTGACATTCTTTGTTTTCAGTGTTTTAGACTAACAGAAATCTATGAACATAATCGTGCTTTGAAATTAAACATGTGAAAAATGTTTTGAGTAGCTGAATATTTGTAGCTCAGAGTATGCCATGATGCCTATCTCTGTCTTTTTAAATTATATCCAATGTACAAAATTCACATATATAATAGTCTATTACACAAGTCTATTAAACTGTATAGAGAGTAGTAGGCATAGTAAATTTATATGCGTATAAGAAATTAATGCATTCCTAGAAGCTCTCCATTATTTCACAGTGCTCCCATGGTGTGAGATTCTTATGCCTAATGTCTAAAATATTGCATTATTTATCCAATATTCAAATAATCTTGTATCCTGTGGAGATACTCACAGGTTTATAGCTTATAAGTGAGATAGTGAGAAATCTTTTTAAAAAACTTACAAGTTAATTGAGGCACTTTTTTAACAATTGAAAAAGCAAAAAATTTCAGGTTGCACATGATTAGAAGGGTGGATAATGATATCAGATATGTGGGAAGAGTTACTTTTTTTACCTAAATAGTCTAGTATTGTGACTTTTAAGAAACAAGAATTAGAAATACATCAACTTTTAAATTACGAAGTTTGCTAATTTGTTTTTATGTTGAACATTTGGTTAAGTATCCTCTATTCATTTGCAGTTACATTAAAAATAATTAGCCTTACGGAGTTATTTGCCTTAACTCTTTAATTCTTCTGGTATATATTCCCAGTTGTCATCACAAAATAGATTTTGAATTCTTTTCTGTTCACAGGTGCATAGTGTTCCCTTATTTTGGAAAATCAAGATTAAGTGGATTTGACTAAATTTAGCTTGTTAGAGACAGGTGGCTGCTTGAAACAGGTGTCAATCTCCCTTTTCCTGCATTGTTTTGGAACTTGCAGAGATTCACAGAGAGCTGTCTAAAGCAGGTGCATCATACTGAGTTAGTTGTATCATCTTTTTATTATTTTCACAGGAAAAGGATTCTTTTAACATGCAAAAGTAGAGCATTACTAGTTTTTGAAGTGCTCTACGTTTTAACCTAAATCACTAGTTCTTGTTTGTGAATATCACTCTATTTTCAAACTGTATAAATGGTAGATTCATTTACTAAACACCTGTCTATCCATTCTTATAAATAATGTCAAATTGCCTTTAAATTCAGAAAAAGTATAGCAACATAACAGTTTATACACACACACACATATACACACACCCCCCTCTGTGTGTATGTATGTGGGTTTAAATAAAGTGAAATTTAGCTTACATAATAAATAATATATTAAACTTTGTCATTCCATACCTCAAGGATTTTTATAGCATTATCATAAGTTATAATTGGAAAAATGCACTATTTGCATTTTAAAACTGAAACAAATTTTCTGACATCTCAGTTGCTATAAAATTAGTAGTGTTATTTTAAAATGAAAATTGTTTTTGTTTATACCTGTTAAATATATGAACTGGAATAAATTCAGGAAGAATCACCCTATTGATTTCTAAGGTTTATTTTTGACTTAAAATTTTGTCTCTTTATTTGTGGGAATTTTATATATCTTATAATAGATACACCAGAGGGTGCTGTGCTGTTTGCAATGTAAGATTATTTTCACTAAAATGTGAATTGATTTGAACTGTTATGTAAAGAAAATTTTAGTTACTTATTGCAGATAAGCATCTCAATTATTTCTGTAAAGTTTAACATTTAATATACTGCTTGCCTTGGTAGTTTTTTTTTTTTTTGAAAATCTGTCTATATATAGAGAATATGTGTAATAATATGTAACAAATCAGATCCAGAAATGAACTATAGACCTGATCCCTGAGAATATAGCCTTGGTCCAGTCTAATGTTAGCACTTTGTGCTAAAGTTTTATACATTGGTCAAAAGAAGATATTTCACTCGTATGCTCTGGAACTGTGGTTGCTGGGAGCTGAACCTGTGTCCTTTACAAGAGCTCTTAACGCTGAGCTATATCTCCCACCCTGTGACTTTTTTTAAGTTCCATTTTCCATCTTTTGAGTGGCTTCTTCCTTTTTGAATATAATTTTAAGTAGTAAATGCTCAGTGACAAATTTTAAAACCTTAGCATTTTCTTCAAGGAAGCTTGGGAAAGAATAGGTACAGTGTGAAAACTTAAGTCTAGGTAATGATACACTATTCTCTCAACTCAGCTACAATGGTTAATTGTGCTAGTTTTGAAAAGTAACTATAAGCTGAAACAATTTGTATGTAGGAACACCTTGATCAGAGAAATTCAAAAGAGAGTAGCACTGCCCACAAACACATATGGGTCTTACTACAATAATTAAGTAGGTTTTCTTTAAAAGGTAAAATCCTATGTAGTTTGTCATTTTATGCCACTGAGGTTTTAAATGAATTTGTGGATGTATTAAAATGCCTTGTACTTGAAGTCTAGATTTCACATCAAAGTATATGTAGTGAAAGTTGAGAAAGTAATTTGTATTAGAGTATTAATAAGTGAATGGGACACCCTGTTACAGGCTAAGTGTACGGGCTTAGTCAGAGTTCAGTTAATCTTATTAACTGTGTGACTGTGGACAAGTTAGCTGCTTTCACTGAGACTCAGTTTTCTCATCTGAATAGTCAGGACTCAATCTGCCTATCTTCTGACATCTATGCAACTTCAAAGAGATAAATTCATGTACTGTATTGTGAAGTCTTTAGAATACACATTTAATGCCTGTTGGGTTGTATCAATGAGGAAATGATGAGAATTCTCCACACAATGTTTCCAAAATAAGTTTTTTTTTCCAAAAAAATTTCCTACTTTTGTTACTTAAGAATCATTTTGATATGACCATCTAGCCATCCCTTTGTTATAGGACTTAAGTTTTGTAATATTTTCCCCCTAATCTGCTGTCAATTAAATATTTAATCTCTTTTACTCATTTAAAAATTCTAAACCAAGATATCAACAGAGGCTTGGATTACCATTTGATAATCATTTTTTTTAAAAGCCGTACTAATACTATTCCAAAGCTATATCTTAGTTTTATACCACGGGCTTATAATGGGCCCCTTTTACTGGGTTTACCTAACTTTTCTGGCCTAGGGATTTTTGTATTAAAAAATAATGATGTAACATTTCATTATCTCCTATTCTTCCATTGTTCGTTTCATTGTTCCATTTATATTTTCTCTTCACATGGTACACATGAATGTGTTTGAAAACGTCAGGAGCTCTTTTTGTCAACTTAATGCTACATACCATCTTTAAATGTAGTGACAGTAAATAATAGGCCGTTTTAAAACATGAATTCATTAGCAGTTATTCTGAAATTTTATATCGTACTGCTCAGCACCTAAGAAGAGTATGTAAGACTACCACTGATAGACTTATTTAGCATTGATAAATCATTTGCTAACAGTACTTAAGTTGTAACTTTGTAACATTACCCAGGGTAACTTAAAATATGAAATCTTACACAAGAAAATCCCATCTTTTGATCTTTTTAGATGTTAAAAAGTTTCAAATAACAGTTTCAAGTTGGCTGTCCTATGTAGCATTGTTGTTTGATAGTTTGTATTGAATAATTGTATTTTTATTTTCTGAGCAATTTGACTAATAAAGTGGTTTCTTATTTTAGAGTGATTTAGTTATAATCTTAAATGAAAACATGATTTATTTATTCTCTGTGTAGCCCAGGCCAGCCCCCATTTAATGGTCGTCTTGCCTCAGTTTCCCGGATTTGGTGATGGTACTTGTGCTTTGCCACTGTGCTCAGTTCAGATGTGATAGATTTTCAAAGGAACCTTGGAAGAAGGCTAGGAAGTGTGACTTAAATGGGAAATGGATAAGCTATATCACTCCCAAACATTATTATTTTCTTGACAATTTCTACCTTCTTGAACAGAAATGTAACTTTATTGTATTAGTCATGTAATTTGAGTGTTTTTATTTAAAAGATTTCTTACTTCTGGGTATGTACTACCCTCTGTACTTAAGGGTTAAATGTCTAGACCAATCCAAAATTAATGTGTTTGCACAGTTTCCCATACCTATGGTGACTCTTAACTCAAGTATTCTTTTATAGAAGCAGTTATGGGCAGTCAGTACTGCCTGCTTTTGTTTTATAGTACTTGGTCAGGGATTCCCAAGGGTTCTTTTATTTCCCTTAGGTAAAAATATAAGTATGGGATTAGTAGAAGCTTAACCAGGAACATTAAAACAGTGAAGCAAAGAGGCCTGAGTAAAAGTGAGAGGAAACAGATACATTCAGCAATGATAGAGAAGAAAGGAAACAATGTTACTAGTCTGGGAAGCAAAGTGTGGTCAGAGGAGTGTGAAGAGGATGACAAAGGTCCCCAGTTTGCTACTGTCTGAAATTGTAAGCTAGTAACATAAAATGTGTGGGGGCTCAGTTTCTCCATCTGTCAGATAAACAGTGAGACAATGTAATCTTCCAAACTTTTTGTAACCTATGAATCCATGGCAAGATTAACCTGGGAAGACAGAAAGAAGCTTGCTACTGACACAGAGCCAGGAACTGGTGTGTGATTTATCTGTGGTTTCAAAAATCTCACATTCTACTCACTTGTAGTTTCTTCTGAGGAGAGCAACAGAGAAAACCCCAGGCCCAGTGGTAGTGTAATGGCTATGCCTATGACAAGGTCTCAAAGTTCTCCCATTTTGGTGGTTTCTTTAGAGAGTGGTGGCCAAGTGCTCTGATTTCCTCACCCACATAGGAGTGAGCTGAGCCTCACAGCTTGAGCTCCTGCTGGAACCAGCTTCTCTTAAGTATGTGTGCCAGACAAGTGTCTGACAGTTGGGGCTCCTGTTGCTCACCAGTGAGATATTTAAAACAGGACATAATTTTCCCAGTGTGTGGATAGACAGAGGACAGGGTGGGAGGGTGTAGGGAGAGGCAGGCGCTAAGGGAGGAAACAGTTTTATACTTAGGAAAGGACATATATTCTGCTGTATCACAACTCTCACCAGCTTAACAGAGAAGTGTGTGAAAGAGAAAGCGATTGTCATTCTTATAATTTAAAAGTTATTTTGAATGATAGTTTAATTGGTTAATATAAGCATATTCAAGTTTCTGGACTTCATTTGGATTTGTATGTTTAATAGCATATGTGTATATTTTAGTATAACCATTATTTCTAAAATGAATCTGACTTTTTGCACTCTTGAGTTAGTACAGTAACCTCCCTCCCTCCCTCCCTCCCTCCCTCCCTCCCCCCTTCCTCCCTAGTGCCATATCAGTTCAGAGGCTCTTTGCTTGTTAAGTTTCTTCAAGCTGTGTTTAATGGCATATACCTGCAATCCAAGGTTCCAGGAAGTTGAGGCAGGAGGATTGAAAGTTGGAGGATAGGGTTGCAAAGCGAACCCGTCTAGAAAAATTTTTTTCCTTTCATACTGTAGCTGTGGAGGAAATAGAATGGGCCTTGAAGAGGGGGAGCAAGAACCGTACACGTTTAAATATTCTGTTCCTGTTAAGTCTCAGTAACTTACATACTTCTCATGTTTTACTGCATTGTGAAATCCCAGTGGGTATAGATGTGTAGGGACACGGCCTCTGGAAGGCGGGAGGGAGAAGTAGCTAAAGCAGTGTGGTTTCTCCTGCATCTTGTCCCTTTTCTGCTGCGTGTTTGTACAGTGTACATATACATCCTTAAGGATAGATATTTTATTACTTTACTAAAATGTTTATTGTATTTTAGTAAATTATTTATCTTCAAGACAATATGTGTGAATTTTTCTAGTCATTAGTATATTACTAGATTAAAAAGATTCTTTTTCAAGAGCTAGCATTGTGCTTTAGGAATGTTCATATGTGATTCTCTTTCCCTCCCTCCCTCCCTCTCTCCCCTCCCCTCCTTCCCTTCCCCCCTTCTCCTTACCCTTCCTCCTTCCCTCCTTCCCTCCTTCCCTCCCTCCCTCCCTCCCTCTCTCCCTCTTTCTCCCTCTGTGTCTGTCTCTATGTCTCTCTCTGTCTCTCTCTCTCTGTCTGTCTCTCTCTTTCTCTTTTTTCTGAAAACCAGGCTGGCATTGAACTCTTGAATCTGCTCCCAAGTGTTGGGATTAAAGGTGTGTATCATTACACCTGTTTTGAAGTGATTTCTCAATTTATCTTTTTATACTTTGCTTTATATAGATGAATGTATAGATATATTTTTGACAACAATACCTAGCATTACCCTTTGCTTTTATTGTCCTGACATTTTAAAGAGCCAAATTGTCTAACACCAGACTTTTACTTATTAGCTTCTGATTATATGCGATAAAAATCTTGACAGTGAGTTTTGATAAAGTGCTATCCTTAAGGTCATTAATAAAAACATAAACTATTATACTAGCAATCTGGATATCTCCTTTACAACTAGAAATGTGCTTAAAGCATGTATTTTAATGTCGTATGAAGAAAACAACATAAAAATTTAGTATATGAAAAATGAAATAAATTTTGATTTTTGTGATCATGTTGCAGTTTCTAAAGGGCATTTAAAATGTTTTGTTTCAAAAGATTACACAGTTGAGGTACTTGCAAATATAGTGTTTGCTTAGATACTCTATTTGTGTGTGTGTGTGTGTGTGTGTATGTGTATTTTGTGTATATATTTAGAAAGTCATTTCAATGAACGTTTTGTTGAGTGCTGTAGAATGTGATCAGTATTATTTTCCTGTCACTGTCTTCTGCATTCTCTTCATCTTGGGGTCCACACTAGGAACCTTGAGCCTTTTCACCTCAGTGCTGTGTTCTTGAGACAGCGAAATTGGGGGAAATGTCTGATTAAGGTCATCAGGTGACTTGTGTATGAGGTTGGTAACATTTTTAATTGTGCTTCACATTGTGTGGTAACTTGTAGAAACTACTTTAGCTATGGGCTACATGTGCCAGAGTTGATCAAAGGCAAAAATTCCGGTTCATTTCAGTTAAAATAGGGTTCGACATGACATCGATGGATTAACATTCCACCATTCTGTGCTTCAGAAGTTTGCTGAGTTTTAGAACTTTCAAAATTTTAAATAATATTGAATGAGTAGCTATGATAGATGTGGCTTTATCTCTGTCTGAGCAAAGGCCATTCGCTTTCCAAGTCAAGTGTGATTCTTTTGTCTTTGAATTTGGAAAGAGAATATTTTGATCAGTTTCAGTTTGCATGAACATTTAATTTTGTTTGGAGTTAAAAGGAGTGCAAGTGATCGTGGACTGGAGATCACGATCAGGGTAGCTTTCGAGAGGATGCTAGTGTTTTGATCCTGATACCCGATTCACCTTTTGTTCTACATCCCTGTATAACAGTAAATTAAGGTGTCTTTGTACATAATATAAGCTTTTTCATAAAGTTGTGCTTTGATCAGTTTCCATTGATGACTAGAATTTAGCTTCCAAAACACACTATATGTGAACTTTGAAAGTTCTAGTTTACCTTTGGTTTAACTAGATGCCCATAGGTGGCACCCAATGCCCAGAACAACACTTTGGTGTGAAGGAATGGTATCAAAATGAGACTAAGTGAGAGTGGGATTATGTAATTGGAAAAACTAAAATACAGACAGTGCTCATTACAGAGAGGAAAAGAGGTGTCACTTGATTACATGTAATTCCCAGTATGACATGTACAGCAAATATAATAATGCCTCTAGTAATTGATTGTAAAGCATTCTACCAGAATGTAAGATATTTGGATATTTCAGCCTATAGGTTTTGAATGTTATATCAGTTGTTTAGCTTTAATAAAGGATTTGTATAAGTGAGTATTTGGTCCCATTACTATTTTGTTTAGTTTAGGCATTGTGAACTGGCTCAGCTTAGATTTCTATTAGAATTTTAAGTCTTAGTTTGAAAATAAAATACAAAGTGGAATGTTAAATTCAAAATGGCATTTTCCTATTTATGGGAATCTAGTTTTAATGTTTCTAATTATAGAAGGCTAAAACTGATGAGTGATACTTGGACATAAGAAATGATAGGAGATAATGAAAAATGGATGAAATTAGTAGGAAAATTATAATTAAAGATTAAATAAGGGTAGATGAACAAATCAGTGAGACTAGTAAAATAATCACCTGAATGAGGTTACCTATGGATTTGAACTAGTAGAAGAAGGTCAAGAAAGGACTACTTAGGTTTTTAGGCTTTTTTACGTTTTTTGTTTTTTTTTTTTTTTTGTATTACCACATTTAAAAGTTTTTTTTTTTTTTCCCACAAATATTTACAGTAAGACTTTGGTACCTTGATTTTTGTTGTTGTTGTATAAAATTCAACATTTCTGGAAGATATATATATATATATATATATATATATATATATATATGGATCAACTTAAGATGTTGCATCATTTTATTTTTTTATTATAACGTGTATACAATATTATACAAAATAATCAAAATTGACATATTCATTTGGGATCTCTTTATCTTATATTTAAAACTGTACATTTTGAAAACTAGTATATTGTATGTGTATTATGAGAATCTATTTTTAAGATGTTTATATTTTGATGTATGTAAAACATATCCTAGTAGAAGGGTATAAAGAACCATGTGTACTTACCACAGAGACTTCACAAGTAATATCAGTTGTTCTTAAAGCTATATAATAAGAGTGTGCTGTGGTGCATGTCTGTAGTTCCAGCTACACTGGCAGCTAAAGTGGGAGGCTTTCTTGAGCTCAGCAAATTATAGGTACATTATAGAAAGACTTGTTACTGAAAGCAACTCCGACCCTTCCTTATTCTGTGACGCTTGAAATATATTTACAATTTTACAATTTAAGAACAGTTTCAATGGAGATTTGAAACGACATAAGATGGAGGGTAGATTGACCTTCATCTTGCTTCTTCTGAGCACATTAAATTAGGAAATTTGTTTTTGCTTGCTGGCTAAAGTCATTGTTTAGTAATGTCAGGTTTCTCTACTTAAAATTTGATTAGTGAAAAGGGAGTGAGCCTAAGGACGGAAGCCCATGTTTGAAGTGTAGAGAAAAGTATTGATATGGTAAACCTTTCAGATGTGATAGAATTCATATTTGATCTGTCATTATTCCAACTTGTTTATGAGAAAGTTTGTATAAAATAATTAAGAACCATTTGTATGTTGTCAAGGGGAGAAAAGCAACTACCTTCTGGAATATTCAGCGTGCTGGATGTGTAGCTCAGTCGTGATGTCAGTTAGTAGGGTGCTCATCTAGCATGGACAAAGACCTGGGATCCATCCCCAGCACTATAACTGACATTAACTATGGATGGTGGCAAATGTCCATAATCCCAGCACTGGGGAGGTGGGGGCAGGAGGATCAGAAGTTTGATCTCATTCTCAGACACATAGTGAGTTATCAAGCTTGTCATGAGACTGTGCTTCAGACAACTGAAGTTAGCTACTCTGTGCCATGCTTTAAGTTACTGTGACACATTATGAAGTAAGAGACATCTGGAAGCTGATGTATTATAATGATAACAAAATATTTTGTTTTCTGAATTCAATATCTTCATGAAATGCATGGGCTTATTTTTTCCCTTACGTATTTTTTATTTGACTGAAGTCATATAGTCAAGAAAAAAATATTTACCCCTAGTGTTGAAGTCTATAGCAAAAGCAGACAAAAAGCCCCTCCTCATCTCCAGATTACTCTTCTTTTGGAATATATTCTGTGATGGAATAACATATATTACAGATTATAATTACTGACTTTGATGAATTACACAAAATGTATACTTACTTCAGTTTATTTACAGGTTGATCTTTTTGGTATGAAATTATTAAATCCATTGGGAAATGCATATATTAAATAAGATTTGATATTTTAACTTACATAACTTTATTTGTATGACCTAAAGGTTTTAATGAAAATTCCTGTGACTTAAAATATATCTGTTACATGATAAGTAGCCAGACTGGGTAGTAGAGTGATACTAAGTAATTGAACTATGTTGTGGTTAAATGATCTTGTGCTATAACTAAATTTCTATAAAGAAATGTTTAAATAGCTAAGACTAGAGATGCAACTCATCAGTAGAGCATTTGCTCAATGAGTTCAAATGTCTGGGTTTGAATCTCCCAAATCCAAAACCATTAATGAGGTAAAGTGAAATTAAAAAAAAAAAAATATCGAGACAAACACTTTAAACAAAATGAAAAATGTAAACCAGCAAACAAAAGATCATGGAGTATAATACTAATAAAGTGATATTTATAGAGGATTTCATTATGAAACTAAGGCAATGCCAACTTTAGCATTAGCTTTAGTAACTTTGCTGTGCATTTAGAAATTGTACAAGAACCATAATTTTATTTGGTTTTATTTACATTGCAGAAATATCAATAAAGCTTAGGAAATTTATTCTGACCAACATTTACAAGTTGGGGTTTTTGTTTGCATGTTTGTTTGTTTTGGTTTTTTTTTTCTTAATTTGACTGTCCCTCTGTTATGTGATATAATTTAAAAGGCAGGTGTTTCTAACTTGAGAATAGTACTGATATTTATTTGTCCTATATTGGAATAGCCACCTGATTGCAAGCAGCTGTAATTTGAATGAACTCCTGTCTCTTTATATGTAAAAAGAAATACTAGCCAAAAAATTTATCCAGGTGTTTTAGAACCTGTCAAAATGTTGTGTTTGGAACAGTAAATGTCATGTGATGCATGCCTTACTTCTTGTATATTCAACTTGAGTCCCTGTCTCAGCTTAGCTATTCTACTATGGTTTAGCTCAGATAAAAGAGCCGGAGTGGGGTAGTGTGGGGTGGGGGATATGGTGAAGACAGGAGAGATGAGTGGGTCTCTTAATACAGCCACATGTGTTTTCCAGTCACAAACATGTGCCAGTCCCACTAGAAACAGAATTAGGATGTCTTCATCTTAACACTGGAGTGCTTACATTTCATGTGTACTTGGGAGGTTATCTTAGAGAAGCCCTTTTCTGTCACCCATTTACTTTACGTTAAGAAAACTGTGGGTAAGTGGCTTGTATGTTGAACCTGTTACTCTTCACCGGGACACATTTCATATAGCTAGTGCAAAACTTTCCTTATAGGCAAACACAAGTGATTTGAACATTCTAGACTTCTTGTAGTTTATACTTTAAAATACCCTACTTTTCTAGAGAATGGAAACATTTCTAATTCTACATTCTACATCTGAGTGCATTAAAAAATATTTCCAACAGTAAAGCTTGGGTATAAGTATCTTTTAATTGTTCTGTTTTGTAGTGAATTAGAAGTAAAATTAATTATATCCTTTAAAACCTTTTAAAGGTTGTACACTAAATGAAAATACAGTATTGAAAACTTCTTTTGTCTGTGTCATTTGTAAATTTGTTGTGTCACAATTGATGTTAAAATGTAAGAAATTCTCATGCTTGGTATGTACATCTTCACTTTTTGTATGTGAGAGATGGAACCCAGGACCTCATCCACTAAGGATCTGCTCTGCCACTGAATTAGACCCCTAGCTCTTCTCTGATTCCAGTCATTCTGAGGAGTGTTATGAAAATCAATTTGTTAATTTCAAACATGGAAATGCTACTTTTTGTGGGCCACTCTAGTGAAGCTAAAGTGAAATAATTGACCCTGATATAGTTGGTACAAGCTGAGGCTTGCCAACTGGGCTTTAAAGGTGTTGCTGTACTCTTAAGTATGAATGAAAGCACTAAAAGAATGACAACTGGAGCAGATTTCACTTAACTCCATAGCGACAGGAAGCAACACACACAGCCATGCTGTTATATCATGTGTAATTCTGTAACTTGAGGTTTTGGAAGAATATTTTGTTTACCGGTTAATCTTATTGAGACTATGACAGGAAGAAGCAGTTACCAAGACTGGATTCTTGCCCCTGCTTCCCAGATAGAGAATTAGTAGTGAATCTTTGACCTCAGTCTTGAACTGCATTTGCTCTCCTTTTTGTGGTGAAGTCTGTAAGTTGAACATTAGTTGGTTATTTGAAGCAGTCTATCTGCGATTCACCAAGAAGATGACAAGTGAACTTTCCAGCACAACCTGATTTCTCTGCAGTCTAATTTGTGGCACCAAATCTGAAGATACATTTATATAAAGCAAGAGCAGGTTTCCTGTGGGGGAAAACCATTTGTCATTTGCTCTTAACAAGATAAATCCCCATAGACAGACCTTCTTGTAAAACAATTCCCATTGGATTTATTCTCAACTTCAATAAAAAAGGAGATATGGTAAACAAAGGTATGACGAAATATTAGTTAGTTCTTGCATTTTTGCTGGAAAGCTCCCAGTTCTAACTCTCTGAGGTTTAAAACAGTACGATTTCATATGCATTAAGTGAACCTCAGAATAGACTGCAAGGTGTTGCTTTGTGCTCAGCTGATCTTGTTTTTAATGTGGAAAGTGATCAAAACAATTCATGTTTACATTTAAATGTATCTTTGTCACTAGTATATTTACTGAGCCATAAAATGGAAACTGGGAGTATTAAAAGTATAATGCAGATGAAGAGAGTGCCAAATACTTTCAGGCATTGAATAAAATATGAATTTAGAGAACAACTTACTAGAGTACTCACTAGACTGTTGAATCTATTGTGTATAAATTTAGGGGAAGAAAATAAAACAGCAGATGTGCCTTTATATCATGAATTTACAACCTGGGTCATGTTTGCTTCAACTGATACACATTCACATTAGTGTATATTTATATTAATATGTCTTCTAACAGTTTTCCTTTTTTTAAAAAAATAAGTTTTATATTTTTCTGGGTCAGAATCTGTTAATGCAGTGGTTCTCAACCTTCCTAATGCTGCAGCCCTTTAATACAGTTTATGTTGTGGTGACCTTCCAACCATAAAATTATTTTGTTGCTACTTTATAACTGTAATTTTGCTACTGTTATAAATTGTAATGTAAACATTTGACATACAGGATATGTGATATTTAACCCCTCCTCACAGGTTGAGAACGACTGTTTTAATGATTCCTCCCTGCCTAGTTATCAAAATAATTAAAATAAATTTATTTTGTTCTATCTTGTGGCACAAAACTGCTTAGCATTTTCCACTTGGAGGTTTTAGTCTCTGGTGATTTCACACTCCTGTTACTACTTGGCTCTGCAGTTCCATTTCTCTAGCCAGCCTGGCTTAACTGTATTATCAACTGCTTAAAAACAGTTGCTGGCAGCCTTTAATCCCAGCATTTGTGAAGCAGAGGCAGGTGAATCTGTGAGATCAAGGCCAGTCTGGTCACAGAGCAAGTTCCAGGACAGCCAAGGCTACCCAGAGTAACCCTATCTTGAAAAATCTAAAACAAAACAAAACAAAACAACCCCCAAACCAAATCAATCAATCAGTCAATCAATCAATCAATCAAACACTGTCTTCCAAAACACTCGCTCCCCAAAACAAAGCCATGAATCTTGAAATGAATATTCTGGGTTTGAATCCCAGAGTGCACTACTGACCAGAGTTTAATCCTAGACAGACTTCTTCAGATCTGAAATAGAGTTGTTAACTTGGTTTGGAAGACCCCATTGTGTGATGCATATGAAAGCAAGTGAGAATTGCTATCACTGTCCAGCATGGGCTCCTGAACTATGCCTCACTGTTTTTGTTCTCTTAACACTTTGTTCAGTGTTTATTTTGCTTAAAATACATTACATTTTGTTCCTTAATATGTCTTTTTGTAAGGTTGAGAATGCTCAACTTAAATGGAATCACTTATAACAAACTTGTTATCCATGGTACGGATTAGAAATTGTCTCTTATAGTTTTGTTTACTAAGTGTTCGACATTTTCATATTGCAAGCTTCTTGAGGAAACATCATAAATTAGAGTTTAGAAACTCGGTATCATTGTCCTTTCTTAGGAGAAGAAATCAATCGCTTGTTGATTAAGCCTCAGACTGTATTGTGTAATGAGCTGTTTTATCATTTATTCAATCCAAAAATTTAATTGCCATTAGAACAGGGTTATTTTATTTTATTTTGATAGGGTTTCTCTGTGTAACACTCGCTACCCTGGAACTTGCTCTGTAGACCAGACTGGCCTTGAACTCAGAAATTCTGCTTCTGCCTCTTGAGTGCTGTGTGTTACCATCACCCAGCTATAATAGTTCATTTTTTAAAATGAATTATCATTGTGTTTACATTTAATGGCATAAATGAATGAATCCTGGCATTTTTAAAATTACTACCTAGTTAACAGTAAATTCGGGTTGACTTTACTCTGTCTCATTTCCTCTTAGCTTTTCAAAGGAAAATTTGTTTCCCCTCTCTTCTATGTATTCAGTATGCCTGTGGCATTTCTGTAGCATCTTGACAAAGAAGTGTTAGTAATTAGGAATGCTCTCTCAGATTTGGTTGTACTAGGTGCATACATTTCTAATTCTGCTTATCCTATAAGAAATTGTGGAATTGTGGGGATTTTGCCTTTTGGGAAGCCACTTGAACACTCCAAGCCACTTGTGTTTCTTTCCTTGCTGCCTAACTTGACTGTATCTACTGGGATGTTAAAGCAATCTTTGATTTTATGTAGATTTTAAATCCATATAAATTTAATTTCAGACTCCCTCTGTAATTTAAAAGTCCCCATATGCCCCTTTTTTGTTAGTATATTTTCATTGTGCACCATTTTTTAGGTGATAATTTTGCTGAGTTATTCTCTGTGAAGGCATTCTAATTCCAGATTTGATGAGGAACTCAAGTTTCTATAAAAACTTAAAAAATATATGTTGCTTTTCATTATTATTATGAGTGTGAGTAGTTTTTGTGAGGGGCGTGTGTGTGTGTGTGTGTTTAGATGGGTGCTGGGTATTTTTGTGAATTTCTTTTCTACTTTTTTTGTAGAGTCAGTGTCTCCCTGAACCTAGAATTTTGATTGTGGCCCCTGGCCAGCTATTTTAGCCAGTCTTCTCAGGGCTCCCCTCCCTCTGCCTCTCCACTGCTGTAACCGTGGCTGAGCATGCCTGACTGCTTGCATGTTAACTGTAGCCATTATGTGTGTAGGGCAAGTGCTTTACCCCTGAATCATCTCCCTCGCCTCTCCACTTCTATTTTTTAAAGATTAAAAATACATGTGTAAAATGTGCACTTGTGTGTGAGAGTGGATGTGTGTATAGGAGGGTGTGAAAGTAAGAGAACAATCTTCGTGCACCATCCCCATCCTGAGGCACCTTCTACCTTTTGTTTGAGTTGGACTCATTGGTCTGGCACCTTGCCAGCATAGGTGATCCTAGCGCTTCCAGTGTTTTACCATCAGTAGGATTATCAGTGCATACCACTAAGCCTTTTGTGTTCTATGGGTTGTATGGATGCAGACTCCACCTTACTTTCTGAGTCATTTCTCTGACCCGCATTTCCACTTTGTATCTTTATGCATTTATTGATCAATTATTGACACAAAATGAATCAAGAAGTGAACTGCTGTAAATAGAGCATCGAGCAACATGTCCTGGAAGCGATATCATTCAAACAATGGGAGGTAGACAATAAATGGAAATGGATTATAGTAGATGGTTGTAAATGCTATGGAGAGAACTTAGGTGAGGAAGAAGGATGGAGACATGAGAGAACTTGCAGACCTTTGAACAAAGGCATGCAGGAGTCTCTGGATGCATCTTCAGTATGACTATGTGCTTATCCTATTGACGCTTTGATCGATGCTAACTTTTTTGTTATATTAGCAGTTCTGTTTTATCCCCATTCCTTCTCAGGACATATTCTACTTTTCTGTTTGGGCTCTTATTTTAAATTTTTATATACCTTTTCCTGAAAAAAAAAAAAAGTGTGTGTGTGTGTGTGTGTGTGTATGTCCTGAGAACTATAGTCAAATGTACTTGAGAGACTTGGAAAATTAATCCTTCATGCATCCAAGTTTAAGGTTCTTGTGAAAAACTTGAAACTACTGCTAACATGCATTCTAAATACCTAAACTTTTGTGCAAAGGAGAAAATGTAAAGATTTTAATTAGTAGAATTGGCTGGACTTCAACTTCATTGGTTGCTTTCTCAATTTGCTTATGTGTAACTTTAACATGGAAAAAACAGTCTTTGTTTATGATAGATTCTATTTTAAAAGTACTCGTCGCATGAAATTTAACACCATTGCTTATATGATATAGGTATCATATCTCATCTTTAATCATAGTCATGAGTCAATTTTATTTATAAAATTTTGATTATGCAAATAGGCAAAGGTTATTTAGAAGTTACTGATGGAGGCACATTGTCTTGAATTTTGTTATTTTGAGTAATGACTGTCATTTTGATATTATTAAGTATAGAAATTTCAGTCAGTTCAAGTCAAAACCATATTTTACATTTCAATTCATTGGAAAATATTCAGCATTATTTGCCTGTCATCCATTCTGAAATAACTTCATATTTGAGGCTATTGTTGTACATTGGAAAGCTTAAAAATCATACATACACATTTAATATGAGGAAGATAGGTATTTTATAGCATTTAAGTAAAAATTAGTGGAGTTTTGTGCAACCTTAAGCAAAACAAAACCTTTCTCTAACCTTATGTAATTATATATGCAATAGTATTTAAAAATTCATTGCTTTTTAATTAGTGGTATATGCCTATTAATATGCATATTACTGCATGCTGTGGTAGTCTAAGGACAACTTGCGAAAGTAGGTTCTTTTTTTCTACCGTGTGGGTCCTGGTGAAATACTTAGAAGAAGCAATCTGAGGTCACATTGTCTGATGAGAGAAGAAACCTTGGCTTTGGTCCTCATAACCATCATAAGGGAGGAAGGAGCCTAGCTTTTGTCCCTTGGCATATTTTTTCCTTTTTCCTTTGTAGTTGCAAAGGAATAATTAGTATTTAATAAACTTTGCACCTGCAAGTCATTGGTCACTCTCTTAGCCATGTGATATATCAAACACAGTCAATTCCCTATTTAAAAACAATTATGAAAATAAAATATATATAGAACTTAGTTCTATTTAACATTTACTATTGATCTTTGATTGAAGAAAGTAGAATTAGAAGGTAGGTATTTGGGTATGAAGTATGATAGGGTGGTACAAATCTAGGGATTTTTACAGAGGAGACACAGTTGCATAGCATAATGTATTTGATGAAGCTTCATAGCTTGGTGTCTTTTAAGGATGTTGCACTTCACACTGCAGCTATATTATCTCAAGGAGGCAAGGACCAGTGAGCAACAGAAAATACTCTCTAGCAAGACTTAGAATGTTGCAAGTGTACCCTTACTTATTTTATTTTTATCCCATTGTCATTTAGTTAATTCTACTTAATAAGCTCCTAAATATCAAAATATCATATGCCTAAATAGGACTTTACTTTTATTAGCTCAGTTGTTTTTCCTGACAAGATTAGAACAATGTAATGTATTTGTCAAATAGTTGACCAAAGAATTAAATAACTGCTTTGGAACTTAATAAATTTGCTAGGGCATGCCCTGCAAATAATATACTCTTAAGTCAAATGTGGTTTTAATAAATTTTGGTTACTGTGTGTATGTGTATCTACAGTATTGTATTTTAATGTTTTGATCTTTTTAATGAAATCAATATTGAAATTACTTAAAAATATTCTTCATAAATTAGGCTCTTCAGCATTAGACTTAAAAATTTCTTACTAGGAATGAACATTAGAAAGCATTCCAGTCATTTCTTTAGAAATTAAGCAGTCTGTACTTGGTTTTCCTAGCATGTGTCAGTAACATACCTGAAGATTGAAAATGAAACATTTCTGAGTTGTACCTTTCTTAGGAAGAGTGGACACAAGAAATAAGAAATTTTTGAATGTAGGTTTTCCTGCTTGTTGTGGTTAGTGATTTGTATATCACTCTCCATGTGTTTTTCACCAGTATTCTGTTCATTATTCTCTTTCTAGAGTGTGTTGTCTCTGTCACCTTTTCCTGGTTGACTGTTCCCTTTGCTCTGTTTCCAGATTGGTTTTATTTACAAACCAGTCAGTTCTGAATCTTTGCCCATCCTCCCTTTAGCTCAGGCCCTGCCTTTTGGTCAGAATTACTCCTCAGCTTCAGCCTCCCTCAGTTCTCCTTCTTTATCCATCCTCTTGTTTTGGGATAGTTGTTCCACACTCTGCTGTTTATTTTTTCTTGGAACTAGAAATAGTTGTCTTTGCTGTGCTCCTGTGGTGTGTAATGAGAAGAAATGAAAGCAGTGCTAAGAGATAGCTGTGGCTCTTTTAAAGTGAGGAAGGTAGGGCACTGACAGAAATGTTTCTAGTGGCAGTGGAAGGCCTAAAGATTGTTAGGAATATGGAGAAAGTGCCCATCTTAATTTTTTCAAATTTATTTTTAAGGTTGAAAAATTGCTGGCAGTATTAATTTAACCAGAATGTCAATGGAAACCCTGAACGCATTCTTTAAAGTTGGGTTAATTGTTATTAAATAACATATTCCTCTTTTCCTGTAGAGTTTTTGGTATTTTATAATATTACATTTTTGTCTTCTAATACTTTATGAAAATGGGCCTAATGTGTATAAGTCAGTACAATTTCTTCTTTTAAAGGTTGTACTTGGTTCCCCTACTCTATGCCACTGTGTGTTTCAACAATCTGTTTAGCAGAATTTTATTGGCAGATTCAATGATCTTCTTGTCTAAAATAAAATAATGTCTAATGCAGTGAATTTGTGTGAATAACTTATTCAGAATTAATCTTAAAAGTATAGAATACTTGAGATAGAACAGACTTTGTGAGTTAATATAAAAACATTACTGGTCAACTGAGATAAATAGAGAAACTTTTCATGGTAAAGTGCTATCTAGAATTTCCTTTTATAGTTTCACTGCTACTACTTTTGTAAATATTGGGTTACTAAGTTTACTTTTCTATTGTTGTACTTATAATAGATTTTGAAAAATCAAACTCAAATGTACTTAGCACTGTTCTATAACCTTAAAGACTTGCTGGGTTCATTTATATATATTACAACCTTTTAGGGAACTATATAGAAAGAAAAACTTGGGGTGGTAGGTGGTATAATTGAAATGTAGATCATAATCTCTGTTTGTTTTACCAAATTAGTTAGGGGTTCTGAGGATACAGTTTGAATATTTGTGTATGTTTAGCATTTCGTCCCTTTGTTAGAAATCTCTCAGTGTGACTTGGTTTTAATAGGATGTGTCTTGAATTGTGAGCCAATCACTCTTGAAAAGTATTAAGCCCTTTAAACACACTGGCCAGCCCACAGAGGGAAGCCTACAGGTTTATTAGCACTGCTTGGCCCGAAAGCACAGCATCCCCTTTTAGGTTGCACAGCAACAGACTCCTAGCAACCGTAATAGATTGAATTTCTAAGAGTGACCAGGCCGGATGTAATAATAAAGCAAGAGGTACAAACAGTTGTCATGGTTTTCTTTTCTCAGCAAGCTAGTTTGATTTAGGGAAGCTTAGCTTTTCAAAAATGGGCAAACTTCTAATAAAACTACTACTGTTTGTACATAGGACTTTTGGTATTACCATGGCAGTAATGGTACCAAAATTTAAGTGTCATGGATTAATAATATGCTTATAATAAAACAAAAGTTAAAAGGATTATTATTTAAAGTTTTCAGGAGGAATGTTTTGAAAAATATGTTATCATAAACTTAAATTAGAATTGGATCCAGATAATGCTAATATCCCTTTTAAAAAAATAAAAACTTCACTATATTTATGTTTTCTCTCATTTTGGCGTTCTATTTTAATTTTAATGCAATTCCCTGTAGTTTTATGTTGTGATATAATTGAACATTCATATAAAACTTACGTTACATATTTCAAAACATTAAAAAACCTCAGCTTATTTGAGATGCTTTGACGTTATAAACCAATTGAAGCAGAGAATTGATTAGTGAAACAATGAAGATGTATTTAATCTTTCATAGTGATAGGAAAAGCACTGTTTGTCTACAGATGTAATGTGCTCTGGCTTCCTCAGCATTCTTTCTGTTTAGACATTAGTGTGTGTTTGCTAATGTTGCCGTGAAAGGGAACTTAATTCAGATACAGTCACAGGCTGAAGAAGGATGTTTCCGTCAAAGGAAGAGACTCTAGCTGTTGGGAGTTGAGAGTAGTACTGCAGCCTTTGACAGCAATAAGCTGTAAATATACACATATGCTAATACCCTTGATTTGTTCATCTTTTGTGTCAGCATTTGGAAAAGATTGTTAAAGTGGCAGTTGTAGTAAAGACTAGCAATTACAGTAAAGAGCAGAAATTAGGTATTTGTGACCTATTATATTTCATTAAAAGACTTCCTTATTAAAATGGCACTGCTTACTCTGATTATTTGACAGCTGCCCAAACAGATTAGAAAATACACAGTTTCAGCTAAAGGTAGAATCAACCTTTTAAGCAAACTCTTAGCGCAGGATAAATAATATATGGTATAGTATAAGCCTTTTTGAACAATATATTTGCTTTTGGGAGAAATGTTTATCAGTGGCCAAATAGCATACTCCTTTAGCGTTCATTTAGAAAGAGCACACCAGCAGTGAGATTTTTCCATTGAGATGTCTTACAACACTATCTGAGACTGCACTAGCTTTTCACTAGACAATTGACTTTGAGAAGAATAGGTCTAGGAAGCAGCATAGCTTCCTGAAAGCATTTCTGTCTTTTTTCTTGTACCCACAACTCTAACTTTGGAGGCCTCATTGCTAGGTTATTTCTGAAATATTCTAAATGTCCTTTATTTGAGCCAGTTTAGCCTCAATGAGTCTAGTACTTGAACATTAGGCATCCCCTTCACAATAATGAATGGTCTTTTTTCTAGACAAAGTTTTCATCTTCTATGGCTCTTACTAACTCCTTTAGTATTTTTACTTTGGAAAACACAAAGTAAGCCAGTTCTTGTTTCTTTTTCCCTCTCTTCTATACCATCAGGTATGGGATAAGCACTGTAGAGCATTCTATGAGAACCAAATTATACTTCATTGTTGAACACATACACACACACACACACACACACACACACACACAGTATGAAACACACACACACACACACACACACACACACACACACACACACATATATATATAAAGTTGACTTGTCAGAATTTGCAATATTAATAGAAAGCTGCTGTATATATATGGAACTGTATAATTTGCACAAAGACCCAAACTAAGCTATTTGAGACACTCATGATAATTCCACTTATACACAAGCTGGGTTTTTCAGCTAAATAAGTACCTGGTAGAAGTTGGAGTAGATAATACTATGAATTGAATCTTACAATTGTGAGGAAGGGGTTATGCACACCATAGATATAGAATCGAGTAATGAGGTTGAAGAGTTCCTTGGTAATAATAAAACAAATGAAATAGACAAGAAAAAACAGAATTGAAAACATGGCTAGGATGTTATCAGCCAGTGTACATTTTAGAAGAAGGATCCAGTGTGGAGATAAAAGTGGTCTTTACTGAGATGAACTTGGGAGGCGTATACAGAATAGATAATAGACCTCTCGCATGAAGACCTGTAAAACAGGATTCTGGTTTTTAATTCCAAAAGGCCTTGCTTGAACTCCTTTTGCTCTTCTTTTACATTGAATTCATGGGTGATGCAGATAACCAGTATTGAGTGAAATCCTATTACAAAATGTGAACAAGTGTTACACCTGCTATATGCTTGGCACTATGACTGTGAGTAATATTGCCAGTGTAGCACTTTATTAGTAAGTACTACTACAAGTGATGATACTGTAATAATCATCGTCAATTGTGTTGTAATGAAGATTGATTCTGAGGAAACATTTCTGTAAAGAGTATGTGGGAATCATGCCATTCCCTACATCAATAATGGTCACAAATCATATCCCTCCATTCTTGAATACTTAGCATGAAGTATAATGGAACATGTTTTACTACCGTAACTTGACCAGCTCTTTGTGGGACAGTGACAAGAGGAGAACTGACTCATCCTCTTGGTCACGAACTGTAGTTCAGCTCTTTCCCCAGTGTCCCAGGTGCTTTCCTGTAGCTTGCCCACATGTATGCTCAACTATAGCGCCTGGTCCCATTGTTCTCAAGCTCTTTTCCTAACAACTCCTGAGTCTGGAGGTGAGCATGCCTATCTCTCTATCTACACTGGTAAGGGTAGTTCATGGCTGCCTACTGTGTGGTCCTCAGGGTCAACTTAGTAGATTTCTAAGGAGTCAGCATGACACTGAACTGAATAAACTTCTTGTCCTAAAAGTTGAGTCCTGGAAAGATAGTCATAGCTGACATTCAGAAATGCAAGGAGGGGCTGTAGAGATGGCTCAAATATCAAGAACACTTGTAACTTGCCCAGAGGATCTGGGTTCATGGCCTAACACAACCTGATAGCTTAGGACCATCAGTAATTTTAGTTTTAGGGGATCTGACTCTTTTCTGGCCTCCATGGACACTGCATACATTTGCTGCACAGACATACATACAGACATACATGCAGGCAGAACCTCCCCCCCCCCCTCTCTCTCACACACACACACACAAGGACTTGGAACAATGTTTTCTCTTGTCTGCTCTCAAGATGGTGCTGGAAGTGCCTATTTGACATGATGACAAATCAGCAGGGCTTTTTCCTGTATTTGTGAAATGCCATAAGAATGAAAAGGTTAAAAGATACCTTGGGTCTTGGTGACTTGTAGAGCAGCTAAGAAAGACAGTATTTGGGTGCAGTGTGGATAGGACATAACCTTGTGTTTGTTATCACCTTATCTACTAGCATCTAGTCACTTTCTCATATATTGCTAACCATCTTACCAGAGTAAGAAGTTACCATAGAATATAGCAAGAGGCAAGTAAATTACTGAGAAGTCACCATAGAACTTAGGACACTAGGAAGGAGAGTTGGTTGACTTGGTACTGTGCCTGTGCATTGCATGTGAGGATCTTTGATTGTATATATGGTATTCAACATGCTTCCTTTTAATTGAATTATTGAATATGAACAGGCTCTTAAGGAATAAATTAGACTTATTGATAAAATGATGGGAGGTAAAGGCAGACTTTCATCAATGAGCTAGTGTGGTAGCTATGGAACTTTTAATCCCTTAAAAGATGTGAGCAATTGTATCACAGTGTGGTACAGTACAATAGAGAAACAGCTGTTGCAAGCAGAGATATTGTTTTTAGCCTATTTGCAGAGGAAGAATTGGCAAAGATAAATTGACTATAATTTAGCATGGACTTGCTCTCACAAGGTTGATATAGGGAAGGATATTTGGAGAAAATAATTAGAATTAAAGGAGTAGGTAGAAGATTTAAAAGTCTGTAATTATAAGCCTGTATAATTAATAATTATGTTGCTTAAAATCACTGTGAAACATGTAGTCACTTCATTTATAATATATACAATAAACTTCATTTCAGAGAACATTCATAGTGTAACAGACATATCTGATTATGTAGAGTTTAAATTGCCCACTTTTTTGAGAAAGTGGATTCGCTAATTAGTATAGACTGTTTCATTTTCTTGAATATGACTTGTAATTCCCTAGATACACACAAACACCTGTGATTATTTTGTGAGCCCTGTCTTTAGTTAGTCCTAAATACATGTATTTAGATTTGTTACCTGTTCATATAGACTCAGCTGTGCTTGTTTGCTTTGCTATTTTTCCAAGTTTAATGGACCAATATAAAAATTTATGGCAACTGTCACTTAATGTCTCTTCTACCTTTAAGGGAAATGAAAACAAAACCAGATCATGCTAGAAAACTGTGTTGCTGTGTATAGTTGACTATAATATACATACTATGCTAAACTGACCTGTAATATCATGGACCAAATTTAGGCCATCAAAACCAGTCTGAACAGGTTTAAACATAGACATAAATGTATGTTGTGGCATCATTGTTATTGTAAGTTAACTGTGTTAGGCATAAAGAACAGTGGTTTCAAAATAACCTTTTCTATTTTTCTAGAGATTTCTTTAAAAAACAAAACAAAATCTGGAAATCACTGTGCATACACCTTTTTTTTTTCTTTTAAAATTCTGTCATATGTTACATCCTGATTGCAGTTTCCCCTCTCTCCACTCTTCCCAGTTCTTCTCTCTTGCCTCTCTCCCAGATCCACTCCTCCTTCCTTGCTCTTCAGAAAAGCAGGCCTCCCAGGGATACCAACTAAACACAGAATAGTAAGTTCCAGTAAGACTGGGCACAAACCCTTTCATCAAGACTGGACAAAGCAACCCAGGAGGAGGAAAAGGCTCCCAAGAGAGAGACACCCCACACTCCCACTGTTAGTTGTCCCATAAGAACGACTACAGAACCATAGTATATATGCTGAGGACTCAGGTCAGACCATGCATGTTCCCCTGTGCACTTTAATCCCAGCACTCAGGGGAGGCAGGCTGATTTTTGTGCTTCTGAAGCTAACCTATTTTACATAGTAAGAACTTATTTTGAAATTTTTTCTATAAAGTTGATTATTGTGTGTTTTTTGCTACTGTTTTTAGCTTTATGATTTATGTTTACTTTGCTTTCTTATTTCCAAGAAATCATATTTAAGATTTGAGCCAATATATAATCTGTTGATCTGTTTTCATTTTTATTTCTTATTTATTTATTTATTTATTTATTAAATTATTTTATTCGTTATTTTCTTCATTTACATTTCAAATGCTATCCTGAATGTCCCCTATACCCTCCTCCCACCCTGCTCCCCTGCCCACTCACCCCCACTTCTTGGCCTTGGCGTTCCCCTCTATGGGACATATAAAGTTTGCAAGACCAAGGGGCCTCTCTTCCCATTGATGGCTGGGTACGCCATCTTCTGCTACATATGCAGCTAGAGACACGAGCTCTGGGGGTACTGGTTAGTTCATATTGTTGTTCCACCTATAGGGTTGCAGA
>NC_034590.1:139523392-139534722 GCF_900095145.1 Mus pahari | reverse complement strand
ACTATGTCCAATTTTCTGAGGAACCACCATACTGATTTCTAGAGTGGTTGTACAAGCTTGCAGTCCTACCAGCAAAATACAGAAAGTTAGCAGAATGATTTTCAGCATTGTTCTTTTCACATTTGTAAAGTATACATTTAGAAAACTCCCCTTTTATTTTTCCTCACTTATATTTGTTTCTGATCATCAAAACATTATATTTGTTCTTTAAATTCTAGTTTATTGAGCCATATTTACATTTACCCCCTATAAAATCAAGCACAGTATCCTTTTTTGCTTAATAATAAAAAAATCAGAGATTTTTCATACAGTGAATACTTTTAAATAATTGAGATATTTGAAGTGATTTAAAATAATCAACAGTTTCAAGATATTTTAAAGATTGTTCTACCTTAAGCTGATGTTTTATTTTTAAACATGTTTGAGCTCTTGGAATTTTTGGCATTTTTATGATAAAGAATCCCTTGAGTTTGGCTGGTGGAAAGACTAGGGGTAAATTGATTACATGTCATCTATTATCCATGTGACACAGTGGGATACAAAGAGTACTATATGGATTTGACGGTCATATATAGAATCTCAAGTGTGAATTTTTTTCAAAAGTGGATATTTACATTTTGGAATATACTTTTTCTTTTTTGGTGTTGAACAGTTAATATGGTGAGGCACTTTATTCTTTCACAACTATATATGTACTAGAAACATTATTAGATTGTGTTATGTAATTCTTTTAAATGCTTCAGGAAACCTGTTTATCCGTGGTGCTATGGAAACTGTAAGAGAACTACTCTCTGATGTCTATCACCTACCCCCTCTGTCACCTCCAGCTGTCTCAGGTAGGAACAAAGGATGCTGTATTTAAAAATCATATAGCTATTACTCAGATTTTATAGGAAAGCAATGAGAAAGTATTCACATCCCTGTATGTGACATAATCAAGTACTTTTCAGGCTTAGAGGAACTTAGATCCAATATAGATGGTGGAGTCTTTTCATATGGCTTTGGTTCCCATGTATCACCCTCCATAATGTCTGAATCATGTATCCTAAAATGAGCCAAAGAATTTTATATACTTGTTCCATTTCTATACTAGTTATGTTTCCAGACACCATGCACATTTTAGAATCTACTTAAGAGTAGAAAAACAGCAGTCGGTTTATTGAAATTCAGATAATGGCATGATTGCACTTGGATCAGTGGATCTTAGCGATTTGGTGAGTAATTGGCTACCATGCTTCTGATAATGTCATTCAATAATGGCTTGGTTACTACAGTTTGG
Source organism: Mus pahari (assembly GCF_900095145.1). NCBI lineage: Eukaryota > Metazoa > Chordata > Mammalia > Rodentia > Muridae > Mus > Mus pahari. The sequence goes on along the minus strand of NC_034590.1, from coordinate 139,533,443 downwards.
TTATGGGAACCTTTGCTTTCATTGCAAAAAAAACAAAAAACAAAACTCAAAACCTTTAAAAGGAGGCCTCCTTTGGCATTTGGAAATGTAGAATGAGCTAAGATGGACGTTTGGTGAATGGGAAGCTTATCTGGAGGCAGGCTTTGTATCTTAGTACTTACAAGATGGACATCATTGCTCTTGATATTGTAATTACATACAGTGTATTTTCTTAAAATCCCAAATTGTTGGAATTCAATGATCAATCTATTAAGGTTGATAAAAACCTTATTATTTTGCCATTTCTGTTTTTAAATGAAATTCAAACAATTAAGATAGGTATTTTCTAGTAATTATATGGTTTACCTTTTTGTAGGTGTAGTAGTGGAATGTTTGTAATGGTTTTACATGTAGTCTACTTTACGCCCATCTGATGCTGGTTATTGAACTCTGGGCCTCATGAGTGTTAGGCAGATGCTGGGAGGTATACACTAGACTTAATGTACTTACCTTTTGCTGTGGTGTGGATCAAAACTAGTATCTCCAATGGGTTAAGTAGGGGCGCTATGCCTGAGCCACACTCAGCATTCAATTTGTCTTTAAGAGCTATCATTTCATGTTTATTTCTTAGATCAATGAGCCTTTATATATCTCTAATGAAAAACGTGCTGATAAGATAGAATCTGTCAAAGTTCTTGATTCTTTAAATAGCCTTTCTTACCAAATAAAATCTTCAGTTTTAGAGGGAAAGTAAATGCATAGACTGTGAATTAAAGAACAAGGCCAGAGGCAAATAAGAACTATCTCCTCAAGAGCTAAAGAGAAACTGAATCTATACCAGACCCCTGTACACACACGGGGGGGGGGGGGGAAGGAAGAGGGAAAGAGAGAGAGAGGCAGGGGGAGAAAGGGAGAGAGAAGGAGAGACAGGGAGAGACAGGGAGAGACAAGGAGAGAGAGAGGGAGGGAGGGAGGGAGAGAGGGAGAGAGAGAGAGAGAGAGAGAGAGAGAGAGAGAGAGAGAGAGAGAGAGAGAAAGGGGGGGGGGGAGGAGGAGGAGGAGGAGGAGGGGGGGGGAGGGAGAGGGAGGGAGAGGGAGACAGACAAAACAAGGCCTTATTCTGAAGAATAGCTTTGTCTCGGCCTCCCAAGTACTGGAATTGCTGGGAGTACAGTTGTGCACTCTGATGCTGTAGCCTCCCCTTCAAACTTGTGTTTTGTAAATGTCCTCCAGAGGTTGCATCAGAAGTTCACCTGTACATTTTCAAGATTTTATCGTGGATATAAGGTTACAATTCAGTTTTAAGAATGGTGATTAATTTTGTGTCTAAGTTCTCATAATATGATTTGAAACATAAGTATAGTATGGGTCTATCATAGATTTTATCATGGATTTTATCATAGTATATCTAAAGTACTAGCTCTTTCAGATAGTTTCCTAGGATGTTGTATGTAATTTTCTTGTATTTTTCAACTATTGTAGTTAATCAAATCAATCTGATATCCTTTTTACTACTGAGAATATCTGACTATAGACATTGTATACCTAATAATTATACAGGCTTATGCAAATTTGTGTAAAGACCTGGTTGCAGTATATTTTTAGAGGTAATGTAAAGTATATAAACCAATGAATGGACTGGTGGAGTCCTTTCTTTAGGAAAGTAGTGGAGGAAGCATCCGAAAGTCATCCCAAGGGAGGAAGCAGGGAACAATTTTACACGTCTCGCCTTATACCATTTTTCCTTTTGCTGTGATATTTAGACTTTCTTTAGCTTTGGTAGCAAAGCTAAATCTCTTTTTTCTCTTCTCTTCTCTTCTCTTCTCTTCTCTTCTCTTCTCTTCTCTTCTCTTCTCTTCTCTCTGTCTCTGTCTCTCTGTCTCTGTCTCTGTCTCTCTCTCTCTCTCTCTCTCTCTCTCTCTCTCTCTTTTTCTTTCCATCATCCCTTCCTTCCTTTCTTTTTCTTAATGAATATTTCTCTGTTGTGAATTATATTGATAAGGTTATTGGGAGAGGGAATGGAGGAAAGGAAGCAAGTTTCTATATTGGTCAGTAATTTTAATTTATATAGTAGGCCATAATTTATAGATTTTTAAATTTTTGCTTGTGTGTGTGTGTGTGTGTTTTTTTTTTTTTTTTTTTTTTTTTTTTTGGTGTGTGTGTGTATTTGTATGTGTAGTAATTGTAAGAGCTTGCTGTGGCTGGCTGGTTGTGGTGTGGTCATTGACTCCTTGCAAACGGAGAAACAGTAACAGATTGAGAAACACAATTCAAGTGGGGCAATTTTTATGTCAGTGATGTAGCTGTGAAGTGTGATATGACTGTTCCACATATCAGGAACTTTGAAATTTTTTTTGAAATTAAAGCAATTCTGCAGGAACCACATTCGTGGGATTACTGGAAGTTGAGCTCAATCTGCAGAGTAGATTTGTTTTTTCTTTCACAAAATTCCAGCCATTCACAGTGCTATATGGTTGTCTTTAAACTAAGAGTAGCTAACTGTGTCTCTTTTGTTCTTCTTTATTTTGGTACCAATAGTGATCAGTATTATATATACTGCCTCTTTTCTTTCTGGTGATTATGGATCTAGATAACAAGTTTAGACTCTTTTTTTTTCCCAAGCATAAAATGAATTTATTCATGGCTGGAGTTTTATTATAATAAAAGGGAAACTCAAAACAAAACTCACTGTCATGTTTGAATGAAAAATGTCCTTCATAGTGTTCAGCATTTGAGCATTTGGTCCAGAGTAGATAGTGCTGTTTGGAGAGGTTTAAGTGGTGATACCTGCTAGAGGAAGAATATCACCAGGATGCTTTATAAGAGCATGAGGCCTCAGCTTACAGCTAGTTTCTCTGTTTCATGTTTGCTGTTGAAGATGTGGTCTCACAGATTACTGCTGTTGATACCATGCTGTCTTCAACATTATGGATTTTTTTTTAATTATTAAGATATTTTCTTTATTTACATTTCAAGTGTTGTCCCCTTTCCTAGTTTCCCCTCTGAAAATCCCTTATCTGCTCCCCCCTCCCTGCTACTCACCAACCCACCCAGTCCTGCTTCCTGGCCCTGGCATTCCACTATACTGGGGCATAGAACCTTCACAGGACCAAGGGCCTCTCCTATTGATGACTGACTAGGCCATCCTGTGCTACATATGCAGCTAGAGCCATGAGCCCCACCATGTGTTTTCTTTGGTGATTTAGTTCCAGGGAGCTCTGAGGATACTGGTTAGTTCATATTGTTGTCCTCTTATGGAGCTGCAAACCCCTTTAGCTCCTTGGGTCCTTTCTCTAGGTCTTCCATTGGGGAACCCTGTGCTCCATCCAATTTATGGCTGTAAACATCCATTTCTGTATTTGTTATGCACTGGCAGAATCTCTCGGGAGACAGCTTTAACAGGCTCCTGTCAGCAAGCTCTTGGAAGTTTAGACTCTTGATGTTCCTCTCTCTCTCTCTCTCTCTTTCCTTCCTTCCTTCCTTCCTTCCTTCCTTCCTTCCTTCCTTCCTTCCTTCCTTCCTTCCTTCTTCTTAATGAATATTTCCTTCACATACTCTACAGGGAGTAAAAATAATTGAAAATAATCAGGGCATTTTTGTAAGATACTAATTTAAAATACATAAGTAGAAAAAAATTGCTAAACATGAGGGTCCTGTATGAAATATTTAATGCCTAAAGTACAGAGTAACATAGTTGCTCCATATGGCATTTAAAGTGTTCCTTGGATGTCATGACACCAGTTCTGGCAGTTACATTTAGTTTTAACAGGGTAATTTCCATGAGCTACTCTTTGTTTACAGAGTGAAAATGCTGGATCATGATAATCATCAGAAATAGTGGTAGAAGTTCTAGGAATGATTCCTTTTTTACGTCAGAGAATTGTAGAGTCTATCATTTGTAAGTTTCAGTGTGGGTTTTTGTAGACACCCGTCTCGCCAGCAAGGAAGACGCCGCCACAACAGGATTCTTCTGCACACGTTTATTGGGAGAGTTTGATTGCAAAGGTGAAAGACCCTGAGCCCCGAAACTGGCGCTGGTTAAATAGGCTTAGGAGTGCCGTGGCCATACCTGATTGGTGTTGCTTTCAGTCCCTCATTTGCATGCTCGGGGATGAGCTGTGACTTGGCGTGAAAACCCTTTTGCACATGCGCACATTGGTTGTTTACCAGGACTTACGGGCGGTGTCCAGCGGTAGCCAGCGCCATCTTGTAATGGCGTTATGTGGCTTCCCACAGGTTTTTATGATACACAAACATGCACTTGGTTCTTACTATATTGTAATAATCTATGAAGTGTCTTATCTACAAACACAGAAAAAATTTAAAATCAGTGGTTCTTCCAAACTATAATGAAATTTAATCAGGGGTAAGTGTAAAATACACAAATTCAAGTTAAAAGTAGCTATTTAGACTCAAATTTAATTCAATTGTTTAGACTCAATGTATTCTACAAATTCAATTTCTGTCTGGAGTTTATGTTCTAAAAGTCAGTGACATCTGTTTTTCTGAAAGTGGTTAATGAGCTTTTAGTTTAACGTGCTAAGCTGAATACTCCTAGGTGGTTCGTACAGTGATTTTTCTCCACAGTCTATTCTGGACATGAAGTGATTGACAGGGTTCCCCAAATGACAGCAAAATGCTCTTGATAGGAGGAGTGAGCAAAGGTTTGCACCACAGCTGTGCTTTCTTACTGCAGGTGACTCAAATTTGTAATCCAAGTAATTTGCATTTCTCTTTTTTCATTGTTAGGATCTTTTCTTCTAAAATTAATGATGTGGATAAAAAGAATTAACTTATTTTGTTGAAAACCAGACCTATTTAGAACAAGCTTAAGTTATAGAAAGGGCAATTTTATTTTGTCATAAAGAAGACCCTCCTAAAGGTCCTTAAACTTTAGAGTAGGCAGACAGATAATTCCAGTGTTTGGTAACTTACATCTCACCACGTCTTCAAGACTAAAAGGATTAGTTATTCATCTACATAGCAAGTATATTCTTTAAGTCTTTGCCAAGTTTAAGGGTTTTGTTACAATCATGCTACCAACTACTTAGAAGAATAATGCTGTGTTCTTGCTGTGCTCATGACTAAAAATGATATGTGCAATTTATGGAGATATATAAATTATTTCCTCATACTAAGATTTAAAGATGTGAGTGCATTTGAGATTTTGGTACTAAAATTCCTTTATTGTATAAAAGAAATTCCATGTTGGGCCTGTAGACATGGCGTTCTTGCAGAGGACCCATGATCAGTTCCCAGAACTCATATGGCAGCTTACAACTGACTGGGACTCCTGCTTCAGGGAATCCGTCTCCCTCTCTTGGCTTCTTTGGCACCATGTTTTCATGTTGCACACTTACAACATATACAAAAAACACTCATATATATAAAGATTAAAAATATTTTTAAAAATCCATGTTATTTTGTATGTTTTTAAAATACTTGATAAAAGAATACAGAAGAGGCCATAATTAGTCAAGAATGAGGCTGAAGCAGTGTTCTCCATCAACTATTTTGGATAGTCTTATGTGGTAACTAGTTAACATTTCAGAGCATTGATATTTAACAGATACTATGTGTCAGGCACTGGAGTAAGTACCTCATTAAGCTCCTATAATCTTCACATTAACTCTCCAAATTTTACCATCACTTCATTATATAGATTCATTCTTTGCACTTCTTTTTTTTATTTAATTTTTATTAGATATTTTCTTTTTTTAATGTTTTTTTATTAGCTATTTTCTTGATTTACATTTCAAATGCTATCCCGAAAGTCCCCTACCCACCCACTCCCTCTTTTTGCCCTGGCCTTCCCCTGTCTTTGCACTTCTTATCACTGACTACTTGCAAGCCAAATTGTCATTAAAACTGCTCATTTTTTTAACTGCTCAAAAAAAAAAGTTCCTAAAGATGTAACTCCCTGTAGAGCATGTGCTTACTGTGCAGGAGGCCCTTGTGTCTCAGGGCAAATATACAAGAACACAAATTCTGCTGTGATCTTTTTGTAGTTGTATGTAAATGTAAGTTTATTGAAAGATGATGTGATGTTAGAACATAACTTATGAAAACCACGTGGGATAAAGGTTAGTTGTATTTATGTGTTTATTGACTATTATTATTATCATTATTATTATTTTGTTATTATTTGAGACAAGGTCACACTCTCTAGCCTTGGCTGGTGTGGAACACTCCCTGTGTAGCTTAAGTTGCCCTAAAATTTTCAGCGTTTCTGGTTTAGTCTCTCAGTGGCTATGTTTACAGGCTTTTGCCATCACATCCAGCAAAGTTAGAAGTTTGAAAGACAGAACATTTTTAGCCATGAAGCCATTCTATAGATGTGGAAGGAGACACACTGATTGCAGTGGTGAAAGTATATTGCTCTGTGCCTCAGTTTCTTTTTCTGTTGCCTTTTAAGAACTGGTGGCCCTGAGGCCCTGAGTTTAAGTGTGTTCCATTCAAGCTGAGCTTTTCTTGGGTGTGCGAAGTCTTGCCCTCAGGGTCTTTTTCTTATTGTCCCAGTGTTGAGCAAGGTTTCTTTAATGATGCTAAGACCTTTAAAGAGTTGCAAACGTTCCTCCTCCTCCTCCTCCATCACCACCATTTGGCTCTTCTTGTTGCTATCTTTGTGTATATAAACTGAGTGAGAGTAGTGAGCAATAATCAAGACACAGCCTCAATGTTGTCCTAGCTTGAAATTTTCTCTCTCAAACAACTTTAGTCATTACTTTTGCAGTCAGTTTCACTCTGGTTCTTGGGATATTGGCAGACTACCAGCAAATTCTTTGACAGAATAAAACCTAATTGCCCTCAAGCTCTGTTCCCAATAGAGTCCTGTCCTCTTAAACTTTACGAGTCAGGCCTTTACAATCAGCATTTTTGTTTGTACTTGTCTTTAAAACTCCCACTAGAATAGTCTATTTAAGCTCTGCTGGTGGAATTCTAAAACTTTTATCTTTTTTGTTATTTTATTTATTTATATTCCATATGTTGCCCTCCTTCCCAGTCCCCCTTCCCAAAGCTCTTCACCCCCTCCCCACTCCCCTTTGCCTCTTCGAGGGTGCTTCCCAACCCCTCTTCACCCACCCTTTCACTTCATCTCCCCATCCTTGGAGCATCAAGTCTCTACAGGATTAGGCCCATCCTCCCCCACTGAGGCTAGACATGGTAGCCCTCAGCTATATATGTGTTGGGGTCAGGGATCAGCCCATGTATGCTCTTTGGTTGGTGGCATAGTTTCTGGGAGCTCAGAATACTGTTGTTCTTCATATAGAGTTTCTATCCCCTTTAGCTCCTTCAATCCTTCCCCTAACTCTTTCATAGGGGTCCCTGAAATCAATCCAGTGGTTGTCTCTAAGTATCTTTATCTATCTCAGTCAACTGCTGATAGAGCTTCCCAGAGGACAGCCATGTCTACAAGCACAACATGGCATCAGTAATAGTGTCAGGGTAGTGTACCTGTGCATGGGATGGATCCCAAGTTGGGATGGAATGGTCACTGTATGGCCTTTCCTTCAGTCTCTGCTTCATTTTTATCCCAGCATTTCTTTTAGTTCTAAACTCCTCCTCCTCCTCTCCCTCTTCTTCTTTCTTTCTTTCTTTCTTTCTTTCTTTCTTTCTTTCTTTCTTTCTTTCTTTCTTTCTTTCTTTCTTTCTTTCTTCAGGGCAGCATCAACACTTTTAATAGTTTTGGTCTTAGTTATTTTAGATTTCAGTTCCAGAGGGATATGGTCCATAGAGTCAGGCATGGGATACGCTGTGACAGGAGCAAGAGACTGGTTAGTCACACTGCAGCCACATGTAGGAAGTTGAGAGTGAACCAGAAGTGTGTACTATTAACTATGTAAGTCTCATGTGCTAGGACCCACTTCAATCTGTGGCCCACTACATTCAGTGACTCACTTCAGTCAGTGAGGCTCCGCCTCCTAAAGGGGCCACAACTTTCCTGACCAGCAATTTCAACTGGAGATCAAATGTTCAAACAAGAGTCTATGGGGGAACATTTCATATTCAAGCACTGTGATTTCAGTTTTAGTAGATATATATAAAAATATGGTTATGAAAAAAGAAAATACCTTTATAGGTAGAATTTAGTTACCTTTAATGCTTTTTAGTGTAGCAGAGAAATATTTATTGAGGTCTATTATGTTTTTAAAGATTAAAGATGGTTTTTCCACTTACTATTGGATATAAAATTGGACAAGTTGATTATTTGTAGTAAAATTTGGCATAATTTTAGCAAATAACATATTTGCCATGAGATAATTGTTGTTATAATTTATTGTTAGAGTGGAGCGTGTCTAGATTGAATGAACTTAGCATTTACTCAGGTAAATTCTACTTCTTATATTTTTATAAGTTTATACTTTTGAAAGCAATTTTTACCTTGCTTATACTACATTTCCTATAAAATTGGGCACATATAATTCTGCCTAGTATTAATGAAGAGCTGTTATATTGAGAGATTAATTGAGTCGTCCATGGTTGTTTGGCTTATGCGTGATTTATCAAGTTTCACGTATAATTACATTTTTGACTAAACCTATATTGGCCCTTACTGGGAAGGAGCCGAGCATAGAGTCCAACTGTAATTGTTGTCCTTCATTCAGTTTTACCAATTCCAGAGTTTTTTTATATTTGTTTTCATTCCAATCACCTTAGTGGTCTTAATGGCTCTAATGCTGCCTCAGTTTCATCCATTGGTGGTATTCAGAACTTTTGCAGAGTCCTTTTCCTTTCCATTTGAGCTTTAACAAATATGTAAGAGGAATATTTCACAATAAAACATAGAATTCAATTTGTTCCAGGTGTATGTGTAAGCTTTAGGAGGGTCTGGAAGCTTCAATGTTTGTTTGTAAGAGACTGAGTCTTGTAACAAATTTCACTAGCCTTCTAGAATGACCATGTGGACGGTTGGGCCAATGGAAAGGGAGAGTCTGGGAAAGCAGCTGGAAAGCAAAGCCTAGCTATCTCAGAGAGTCTGGGAAAGCAGCTGGAAAGCAAAGCCTAGCTATCTCAGATTCTTAGAGCCACCCCAGCCTCACCTGCAAGTGGGGAGCAGTCACATGATCACCCGTAAGCTGGAACCTCTGCCCCAAGAGGAACTATAGAATATAAAGTGAGAAGTATTTTGGGTTAGTTAGTTTTGGTTTAGTTTGTTGTCAAAACAGAACAAATACCCAAAAACATTCTTGAACAGGTGATGAATTAGTTTTGCTCTACTTGGATAGTTTTGTTCTTTTTTGTTTATTAGATATATTCTTCATTTACATTTCAAATGCTATCCTGAAAGTCCCCTATATCCTTCCCCCACCCTGTTCCCCATCCCACCCACTCCTGCTTCCTGGCCCTGGCATTCCCCTGTACTGGGGCATATAATCTTCCCAAGACCAAGGGGCCTCTCCTCCCATTGTTGGCCTACTAGGCCATCTTCTGCTACATATGCAACTAGAGACACTAGCTATCGGGGTACTGGTTAGTTCATATTGTTCTTTCTCCTATAGGGTTACAGACTCCTTCAGCTCCTTGGGTACTTTCTCTAGCTCCTTCATTGGGGGCCCTGTGTTCCATCAATAGATGACTGTGAGCATCCACTTCTGTATTTGCCAGGCACTGGCATAGCCTCACAAGAGACAGCTATATCAGGTTCCTTTCAGCAAAATCTTGCTGGCATATGCAATAGTGTCTGGGTTTGGTGGTTGTTTATGGGATGGATCCCTGGGTGGGGCAGTCTCTGAATGGTCCTTCCTTCTGTCTCAGCGCCGAACTGATAGTTTTGATCTAATGTGGATTATATAAGTGTAATGTTAAGAGAAATAATAGTAGGTTAATAATTATTTTCCAGAATTAGGTTTTATTTGACTTAACTTCACAAGTTTGATCAAACTTGTGTTAATCTGTAGAAAACCTCTTCCTGTATGGAAGTCTCCTCAGAGCAGCCTTGGGAAGGAGAGCTGCCTGTAAACAGGCCTAGGGCTGTCATTGTTCTGGGACTCTCATTGTTTCTCATAGGGCTATCTACTGTGTTCAGGTCTGTTCTCTCCTCTTTATACTCCTTACTATATATCACCCCCCC
>NC_034590.1:139502360-139522880 GCF_900095145.1 Mus pahari | reverse complement strand
GGAACTCACTTTGTAGACCAGGCTGGCCTCGAACTCAGAAATCCGCCTGCCTCTGCCTCCCAAGTGCTGGGATTAAAGGCATGCACCACCATGCCCGGCTTCTTTTAAACACTTTAATAAAAATTTCCCAATAATTTGTTCCTATAGATAAGTGTCAGTGAACTAAAATTTATAACCAAAATTCTTAAAACCAAAAAGAAGTTTTAAAATATAAAGCATGGTTAACTTCCATATCGATGAAGAATGGATAAAAAAATTAAAAATATATGTGAGTAAAATAATGAAAATCAAGCTGCCTTCAGGATTCTGATAACTCCCAACAATGGAGACAGTATTGATAACCTAAATGACTGCTCAAGAGAAAGCGAGTGATGGAACCTTTGAAACATGAGGTCTGTGGAATTCAATACTTCCATCTCTCTTCTACTCCACCCTGGTGGCATAGCTAAAATCTGTCTACTGAGCAGGTTTGAATGAGGAGAAAGAAAAGAAAAGGAGAATATGAATCTTACTGGTTTTGGAGCTCCATTAAAATTAACCTCCATCCCGAGAGCATAGTTAGTACTTTGTCTGAACTTGCAACTCCCTGGGAGAACTGTTCTCAGAGAACACTTGGCTAGGTGGTTGACTTTGAGCTGTGCTTGGAGAAAGAAAAAGCTCTTTCTCTAGGGCATTTCAGAGACAATAGCAAACCCTTGGCAAGATCACTGCTGTTGAAGGCTATAACTTCATTTGGTACAAACCAGAGCCTGGTTAGGAATTTTAAAGGAAGTCTTGGAGAACTGGCCAACCAGAGAAATGTTAGAAAGTTCTGACATGTTCCTTGATATGTAAAAGTATGCTTAATACATATTGCTGTGATGCTTGCCTAGGAAAGATCTAAAAAAATGTTACCTCTGGCTTATCTTAAGGCTCTGTATCATTAAGAAGTGAAAGCAAGAGCTTTTAAATAAGCCCTTCAAAGCTGGAATGGCACTTCATAAAGGATCTTTCCCAAATGATGGAACATACATAGCTGGGTCGGTTGAAATCATCTGAACAGTCATTGAACACTATATTATAGTGACATAAGTGTGACCACTTGTAAGCCTTGCTTACAAATTAAAATCAGGAATTTAAAAAGAAAAGCAGAAAAGTTGGTAACCATATGCAGGTAATCTAAACTGTAAAGTAATTCTTGACAGTGCTAAGCTAGTACCATTTGGAAAACAAAACCAAGACATAGGTATATTGGGAAGACAGTGCCTCTAGGATTATAATGTAGGTATGCTAAAATATGCTTCATAAAATGTCCAGTTTTAAGCAAAATATTTAAACTTCAGAGAATTTTGAAATATGTCAGGGAGTTTATCAAATGGTGAAAGAATTTACCCTTTAGACAAGAAGAAATAAAAGCAGTTTATTTAATACCACTGCTAGAGCAATAGATATGGCAATAATTAAAGAACTACTTGCATATGATAACTTGATACAGGGATAAGTCCTGTGTGGGTAAGGTGAGCCATTTTGCTGCATTTTCCTTTCATGTACTTTGTGTCTTACAAATGAAGGTGGCTTTGTGGTATACAGTTAATTTTGATTGTCAAACCATTCTAATTTGATTAGATTGGAGTTTTCTAGACTATGCATGCATTGGAGACCTGTAAACTTTCTGGACTTCTCAGTTACAGAGGAAATAACATATACACAGGACAAAATGAAACACCTAAACAAAAGCTCCCAACAGAAAGCTGTACTTTGTCAGTCAGTATTTGTCTTAATTGATGCAGCCTTGGCTGGCTTGGATCTTACTGGATAGAATAGGCTGGACTGGAACTTATGGCCACCTTCCTATGTCTGTCTCCAGAGTTCTGGGATTGTAGCATATGCTTTACTGTGCCCAGCTATGCACATATAGATACTTTATAAGATTTGTAGAGTTAGCTATTATAAATGTGAAACCTTAAAGAACTTAGTGAAAAAGTCTGAAGGACTAAAGAAGAAGAAAATGATGTTTCATCAAAGAGAGACTGCAATGATGGTATAGACTTTAAAAAGAGACACATGGATATTCTGGAAAAAGCATAGCAAATGAGTTACCAGAGGGACTCAACAGCATGCATGAACTATCAGGGTAAGTAGCCAACTTGGAAATAGGTCCACAGAGGTTATCTGGTGTAAGGAGACCCCCCCCCCCCCGACAAAATACAGGAAAGAGACACAAGAGACACCATCACATGTCCCAATGTAGGCATAAACAGTTCCATGAGATGCTCTTATGCTACTTTGTGAGTTCTTCCTTCTTTTCCTCTTTATCCATTTTCTTTTTTTTTTCTTTCAATTTTTATTAGGTATTTACTTACTTTACATTTCAAATGCTATCCCCAAAGTCCCCTATACCCTCCCCCCTTGCTCCCCTACCCACCCACTCCCCCTTTTGGCCCTGGTGTTCCCCTGTACTGGGGCATATCCTAACACCATAACACTAAATAGGAGGACCAAAAAAACCAAACCAAACCAAAACAAAAAAACAACCCAAAACTGAGCAGAGCAGAAAGGGAGTGATGTTATCACTAGACTACTGATTAGGGGCATCAAGTTTCTTGGGGCAAGTTTGATCTTCATGTGTATGTCTACTTAACAAACCACAACCAACAGCAACCAACAACCAACCAATAACCCACACTTCCTCTTGGGGCCCTAGCATCTATATAGCCTCTGAAGAGACCCCAGAATTCTAAACACACAGTCACAGAAACTATCTTCAGGTAACAAAATCACCCCCGTTCTAGAGCGCGAAGCAAATCATAGCTGCTGGGGACAATCTGAAGCAGCCCCATATCCCACACATGAGATTATAATGAAAATCTATTCTTACAATATTTCTTTGTTTTTAAAGAAACCAAATTTTTCACTACAGGTCTAGAAGAGAAGACAAGGATAATATTTAAAGAAACAATTACAGAAAACTTCCCAAGTGAGCTAAAATATATTAATTTACACATTCAAGAAGTTCAGGATAATATGAATGAGTCAAATAGCAAGATACCCATATCTAGATACTCTTGTACTCTTATGAAAGTAAATGGCAGAAAGGCATTGATGATAGCTGGGGAAGTGGCATCTCTCACATGGGGTCCTCAGGAAGATTGATACTCAGTTACAGTACTAGGGTTGGAAGACATTTCATCATTGGATGGAAAAGATTGTTGACCAGAAGTTTTGTGTCTAGCCAAACTCTTAAAAAAAAATAGAAGACATTTCCAAATAAGCAAAACCTAGAAGAGTTTGTCACCGAATGACCTTTATAAGAAGCTGCAAAGGGACTCCCAATAGTTCAAATAAGAGATCACAAGATACCACGTGAAATAAAGAGCAATTGTAAAAGTGACAATAGATTTATGAAGGACAGGTATGTATAAAAATACGTGTAATATAATTCAGCTTATAATATTCTCCAAACTACAGTTAACATAAGCAAAACTTATGAAATTATATTTATAATTTGATATATATATTTTATCCTCAAAAGGATAATTTAGAAAAAAATACTAATTATAATCTTTAGGAAGACTACTAAGAAAACAACTCAAAAAATAAAGGAAACAACACAGGTATGTGAAAATATACTAGAAAGTAACATAGTAATGAACTTACAGGACATTTAGGTTTATAAACCTAACACATAATTTCTCTTTAATTTTAAAACATTTCTATTTTCAATTATGTTTGTTGTTTGTGTGATGCAGTGTATGCAAGCATGAGTCCAGCTTCCTGTGCATGCTAGAAGAGGAAGCTAAGGTCTACCCCCTGGAGCTGTAGGTAACAGGTCACTTGGACATATTTGTTGGTGCTGGTACTCAAGTTCAGGATCTGTGTTAAAGCACTATATGCTTTTGCCTGCTAAGCCATAGTTTCAGTACTTTCCACCCTAATTAAGATAAATTAGAAAGAGAAATTTTAAGGAAATAGAGTTATTTACATTTTGGTCAAACTTGGGGGAGAAAGGCTTTCTTTTATTTTCCTGCTTTTCCTCAATCAGGGTCACAACTTTCTAGAAAAGATGAAAACCATTCATGTTACTTTCCCTGAGAACTGTGACTCTCGTCCTTCCAGTAAAGCTTCTCTGGATGGCATCAGGGCTTCAGGTGATTCACCCATCATGAAAGCTTTAACTCTTTGGGTTTGTTGGATCAGTAATCTCAATAGTGGAAGTGGAAGCACATTTGTCTTGCTTTGTACTGGCTCCTCTCCTGTCAAGGCTCCAGCAAAGGTTTATGGTGAGAGTAATGCATAGATTTCCTATGTTAAGTAATATGTTTAGATAATTGTTGAAGAGAAATGCTAAATAGTTTATGAGGTATTTCTCAATGGATTTTTAAAAAGTAGGACATAAAATGCATAGTGGTTGCAGAATTTTGTATCCCATAAGTGTTGGGAAACACCACCTTAGCTGTTACTCAGAGTATTATCCTAATGCTACAAATTAGCCTTTGTTTTCTTTATATTTTCTAAAGAACATCGCTATTTTTAATGGTCTTCCTACAATATTTGCTAATATTTTGCTGTTTCTGACTTAACAGTAGAATATTAGAGCTAATATTGTTCCTAATTTGAACAATAAGTAAAAAAAAAAAGATCTAGATACGCTAGTATAAAAATGAAACATTCTTATTAGCATTTTAATTTAAGGTATAAATGAACTATTTTGTTTGTGACTAAGAACCTTTTCTTGTATTGTAGTTCCAAAAAGGTCTACAATCATCTGTGGTTATAAGAAATCTAGGTTTATGCTTTGTTTCTTGGATCTGTACAGGAAAGGTAAAAATGTATAAAGCAAGGTGCCCAAAGGTTTACGAGCAAATACTATTCTGCTTGACCACACATGTGAGTATTTGGGATCAAACTTGAGGTGCTAACTGAGAAAGAGATTGTAGGATCTGAATTTCCCTGTGGTATGTCAGTGTGGTTAGACAGGAAGTGGGTGGGTGTGAGGTTACACCCCCATGCTGGATAGATGAAGGTGGATCAACTATTCTTCACTTCTGCCTTTCTATTAGATATATGCATTTTTTGGCTCATTTGTCTAGTCCAGTAAATGTGTTTTAGATACTTGGTACTAGGTTCCGGAGGTTGAAACCTGTTTCTAATAATTCTCAGTCTGCATTACAGAGGAATTAGAGAAACCAGCAGTTCATGGGGAGAAGTATTAGAAATTCATGCAGGGAACTTTGTAGCAGCTGGGAGAAGAGGGAGGAAACAGTTTATTTGGCTAGTACCTCTAGGACACAGTCCATCAGTGAGGGAAGTCAGTCTAGCTCCTGAAGCAGAATGCTCGGAGGAACATTGCTTGCTCTCTGGCTCTCTGACTCACATTTTGCTTGGTTGCTTAGCTGGTCAGGACTACCTGTCTAGGATATGTACCACCCACAGTGAGCTGAGCTTCCTATATCAGTTAAAATAAGACAGTTCACTAGAGACACGAGTATATTAGTTAAAATTAAGACAGTTTACTAATGACATGCCCATAGGCCAGTCTGACTGAGTCAATCCCTTAATTAAGGCTTTCTTCTTAGATGACTCAGATGTATCAAATGGACAATACAAGGTAACTGAGACATGGGCACACACACATGCACTATAAATAAATATAAACATTTAATGTCATAGAAAATAATGTAAATTACAAGTTATATTGAAATTAATAATGATTATAATTTAAGTAGTAACTGAGAGCATAGAAAATAATGAAAATCACAACAGAGTTGTATTGAAATTAATAATGATTGTAATTTAAGTAGTAACTGTGAGCTAATTATGTATGCGCATGTATCTGCATACTTGTGTGTCTGTCTCTGTCTACTAGGGTACTGTTATTTAGATGTCATAGATGGGAATATTGGAGTTAGAGATCTGGTGACATGCCTCATGACATTTCAAGGAGGTGAAGCTTGGATTTGAACTGTCACTGAAGACCAACCTTTTAAATACTACTTTATAATTTTACACATTAATATCCGGTGGTTTAGTATTCCTGGCTTGCTTTCAAAAACCTTCCTTCTTCCTGTCAATTCCAGAGATAACATTCAATAACTTGACAACAGTGACCTTTCTAAACAAATATAGAGTGTTACAGAACCAGATGGCTCAAGATTATATTTTATTTTTCTGGCTTAAAATAAATTGCCTGCTCTACATTTGATAAAGTCCAAAAGAAAAAAGACCCTTCGGTGTCCCAGGACTTCATCAGGCCCCATGGCTAGCCGGTGCCCTTCAGTGCGAGCCACTCAGAAGCATTCATCAGGCCCCATGGCTAGCCGGTGCCCTTCAGTGTGAGCCACTCAGAAGCATAGAGCCCATGTCTTTATTCCACAATTTTGAGTAGAATCTAATGAAAGGGCAAGAAACAGGGTTTATGACATGCATTTACTCTGGCCTTTAGTATTCATTATGAATTTAGTAGAAGGGTTCGGAGGAATTGGCAGATAATCCTGAGTTTTTGTTAAGTTGTGAGCAAGGGGATGTCTGATTTATAATTTTATAAACCTGTATGTTGTGCATCTCTTTTTGGAGTCTTATTTTTCTTTGGGGATTTTAAGAGGGTTTTTAAATAATCAGAAGTTTTAATTCTTATTGTAAAAAAAAATTTCTTTATTGTGTATATACAACTAATGCTTGTTTGCATGCATGCCAGGGCATATATGTAGATATCAGAGGAAAACTTTGCTGGCTCTGTTTTGTTTCTTCCACCTTATAGGGGCTCAGGGGATTGAACTCAGGTCAGCCAGCTTACATTGCAAGGGGCCTTTACTTGTTCAGCCATTTTACTAGCACAAAAACTTTATTCTTGACCATTCACAATGTGAATAAGGATGTTCTTGACAGTGTTACACAAACATTCTTAGAAACTAATTCTACAGCAGATACATAAAGTGGTCATAATTGCAACACCTCTAAAAGTTTAGTCACTCTTAAAGACTTTCAGACAGGGAAAGATGAGGTTGCATGGGGTAGGCATAAAAATTATTAAAGAATTGAAGAAGCCATGCTTATCGTCACCCAGAATACATGATCAAAAGGCACACTAGGCTTGGAATTAGGAGACCTGTGTCTACGACTTGGTCTTGCCATCTATAAGGAAAATTGAACATGTAATGTAAATGTTCAAGATTTTAGTTTTGTCATTTGAAAATAAGACTTAAATGATAATAATAATAATAATAATAATAATAATAATAATAAAAATAAATAATTGCCTTGTTACATTTTGAGATTATTTTGAGGAAAAGTTAAGGACATATGCTAGAGTGATTATAATTGGCACTCTTTACACACTGATGTTTAATATGTAAAAGTGTCGCAAATGTCTGTCATACTAATGGTCAGTGAAATGAAAATGTATGTTTACCTTTATAGCCATTGCTTCAAAGGACTATCACATCTATTATTTTGGGATGCAAACATGGCTAATGCTACATCAATGCATAGAAAGTTGAATACATGTAGCTACCAAAAAGAAAAAAAATGTCCAATGGAGTTGAAACTAGAAATCTGTTTGCTTTATATCCTCTCCTGTGACTCATACTCTCTTTCCTGCATTCTGTTGTTCCTTGTCTCTCCGCAGTACCCTCTCCTGGTCTCCTTTCTAAGTGTATGCTGCATCTTCACATCTGTTACATAGAGACACATGCACTTACAGACTAAGATCCACTAGTGAGGGAGAGCAGGAGTTTTCTTCTTCCTGTGTTCACTTCCCTTGATATACTTTCTAGGTTCATCCATTTTTATGCAAATTTTATTTATCTTTATAGCTGACAATATCCCACAGTGTTTATGTACAGTTTCATTATTTGTCTGTTGATGGATGTCTCGGCTGTTACAGTTTCACTGCTATTGTGAATAGAGCAGTAATTCATAAATCTCTGTGGTAGGATATGGAGATATTTGAGTATATGTCTTTTTAAAAAAGATTTGTTTATTTTTATTTTATGAATGAGTGTTTGTCTGAATGTATATAAGCATACTGCATTCCTGCCTGTTGCTTGTGGAAGGCAGAAGACGTGTCAGATCCCAGGACCTGGAGTTACAGACAGTGTAAGCCCACCAGTGTTTGCACTGGGAACTAAACCTTTGTCCTCTCCAAGAGCAGGCCATTGTTTTGAATAAAGCTAAGTTTCATTTATGTATTTATTGATTTGTGTGTGTGCGTGCATGCGTGCGTGTGTGTGTGTATGTGTGTGTGTGTGTATGTGTGCTCGTGCACATGCAAGCACTAGTGTACTTGTAGAGCCAAGATGCCAACATGCAGGAGTTGTTTTTTCCTTCCAACATTTTAGTCCTGGGAATTAAACTCAGTCTTGGAAGCAAGTATCTTTACATGTTCAGCCATCTTTCTAGCCTTGCCAAGTGTTCTTCTTTATAACAAGTAAGCTACGCATGTTGGTCCATGGCTATAATGTCAATATATATGAAACTGAGGCAGGATTATGAGGTCAAGGCTAGTCTGAGCTGGTTAGCAAGTTCTAGGCCCTCCTGGGCAACATAATGAGGATTTATCCAGACAAAACTAGAGAAGAGTTAGTAAACTGATATATCATAATGAGGATTTATCCAGAGCAAACTAGAGAAGAAGAGTTAGTAAATTGATTTATCCCCTTCTACTTTTTGCCATTCTGAGAGAGTGAGCATGAAGTCCTTCATGTGGACCCTTAATCGCATATTTCTATTTACCTCTGACCTTGTCTATTCTAATTTGGATTATTTTTAATCCTATTTTGTATTTCTTAATTTTATATTTTATATTTTTTTACATTGTTCTTCATAATTTGTTACATTCAGATCCATTTAGAATAAGGTTAGGCTTATATACACCATGTAAACTAATCACGTTAAAGGATTCAGAAAGTTCTTTGTTGAAACACTAGGCTGAATTATGAGTTTTTCATTAAGATAAAATTTATTTTAAAATATGCTACTCAGTATTGACATTCTTTTAAGTCATCAAAATAATTTATAATAGCTAAATGTGTCTTAAATACACATGATATTTTCTGAAGCTAAAAGTATTAAGTACCCAATCAGTTTTTAAATTGTATTTGGAACATTAAACATGATAGAAATAGAAGAAAAACTCCTTATGAAGTCCTCTATGAAAGGAAATTGTGACAAGTTCTTAATTAGACAGAAACTCTTCCATCTCTAAGGGAGAATACTCAGCATAACTGTGGCTTCATAGAATGCATTAGGTAGTGTTCCTTCTGTTTCTATTTTGTGGAATAGTTTGAAGAGTATTAGTATTAGGTCTTTTACTTATTATTTTATTTTATTAGATATTTTCTTTATGTACATTTCAAGTGCTATCCCGGAAGTTCCCTATACCCTCCCCCCCGCCCCTGCTCCCCTACCCACCCACTCCCACTTGGAGTGGGAGTAATAAAAGTTATAAAAGTATTAGGTCTTTTTTGAAGGTCTGATAGAATTCCACACTAAACCCATTTGGTCCTGGGCTTTTTTTCGTTGGGAGACTTTTAATGACTGCTTCTGTTTCTTTAGGAGTTATAGGACTGTTTAGATGGTTTATCTGATTTTGATTTAACTTTGGTATTTGGTATTTGTCTAGAAAATTGTCTATTTCATCCAGATTTTCCAGTTTTGTTCAATATAGGCTTTTGTAGTAGGATCTGATGATTTTTTAATTTCCTCAGTTTCTGTTCTATATCCCTTTTCATTTCTGATTTTATTAAATTGAATACTGTCTCTGAGTTCTCTGGTTAGCCTCGGAAGGTTTATCTATCTCGTTGATTTTTCTCAAAGAACCAGCTCCTGGTTTTGTTGATTCTTTGTATAGTTCTCTTTGTTTCTACTTTGCCAATTTCAGCCCTGAGTTTGATTCCTGCTGTCCATTCCTCTTGGGTGTATTTGCTTCCTTTTGTTCTAGAGCTCTCAGGTGTGCTGTCAAGCTGCTAATGAATGCTCTCTAGTTTCTTTTTGGAGGCACTCAGAGCTATGAGTTTTCCTCTTAGCACTGCTTTCATTGTGTCCCATAAGTTTGGGTATGTTGTACCTTCATTTTCATTAACTTCTAAAAAGATTTTAATTTCTTTATTTATTTCTTCCTTGACCAAGTTATCATTGAGTAGAGAGTTGTTCAGCTTCCATGTGTATGTGGACTTTCTGTTATTTTTGTTGCTATTGAAGACCCGCGTTAGTCCATGGTGATCTGATAGGATGCATGGGATTATCTCAGTCTTCCTGTATCTGTTGAGGCCTGTCTTGTGACCAATTATATGGTCATTTTTGGAGAAGGTACCATGAGGTGCTGAGAAGATAATAGTCTTTTGTTTTAGGATGAAATGTTCTGTAGATATCTGTTAAACCCATTTGGTTCATAACTTCTGTTAGTCTCACTATGTCTCTGTTTATTTTTTGGTTCCATGATCTGTCCATTTCTGAGAGTGGAACGTTGAAGTCTTCCACTATTATTGTGTGAGGTGCAATGTGTGCTTTGAACTTTAGTAAAGTTTCTTTTATGAATGTGGGTGCCCTCATATTTGGAGCATAGATGTTCAGAATTGAGAGTTCTTAGTAGATTTGTCCTTTGATGAGTATGATGAGTATCCTTTTTGATAACTTTTCATTGTAAGTTGATTTTATTAGATATTACAATGGCAATTCCAGCTTGTCTCTTGGGACCATTTGCTTGGAAAATTGTTTTCTAATCCTTTACTCGAAGGTAGTGTTTTTCTTTGTCACTGAGATGCCTTTCCTGTGTGCATCAAAATGCTGTGTCCTGTTTATGTATCCAGTCTATATCTTTTTTATTGGGGAGTTGAGTCCATTGATGTTAAAGAGACATTCGGGAATAGTGTTTGTTGCTTCCTGTACTTTTGATATTATTTTTATGTTTGTGTGGCTATCTTCTTTTGGGTTTGTTGAAAGAAGATTACTTTCTTACTTTTTCTAGTTTCCCCTCCTTGTGTTGGCATTTTCCATCTATTATTCTTTGTAGGACTGGATTTGTAGAAAGTTATTGTGTAAATTTGGCTTTGTCATGGAATATCTTGGTTTCTTCATCTATGGTAAAGGAGAGTTTTGCTGGGTATAGTAGCCTGGGCTGGCATTTGTGTTCTCTTAGGGTTTGTATGACATTTGCCCAGGATCTTCTAGCTTTCATAGTCTCTGATGAGAAGTGCGCTGTAATTCTGGTAGGTCTGTCTTTATATGTTGCTTTACTTTTTTTACCTTACTGCTTCTAATATTTTTTTGTTTGTTTTCTTCATTTGTTATTTTGACTATTATGTGACAGGACTAATTTCTTTTCTGGTCCAATCTATTTGGAGTTCTGTAGGCTTCTTGTATTTTTATGGGCTTCTCTTTCTTTAGGTTAGGGAAGTTTTCTTCTGTAATTTTGTTGAAGATATTACTGGCCCTTTAAGTTGGGAATTTTCACTCTCTTCTCTACCTGTTATCCTTAGGATTAGTCTTCTCATGGTGTCCTGGATTTCCTTGATGATTTGGGTTAGGAGCCTTTTTGCATTTTTTCATTTTCTTTGACTGTTATGTCAATGTTTCCTATGGTATCTTCTTCCCCTGAGATTCTCTCTTCTATCTCTTGTATTCTGTTGGTGATGCTTGTATCTGTGACTCCTGATCTGTTTCCTAGGATCCCTATCTCCAGGGTTGTCTCCCTTTGTGATTTCTTTATTGTTTCTAGTTCTACTTTAATATCCTGGGTGCTTTTGTTCTATTCTTTCACCTGTTTGGTTGTATTTTCCTGTAATTCTTTAAGGGATTTTTGTGTTTCTTCTTTAAGGGCTTCTACCTGTTTACCTGTGTTCTCCTGTATTTCATTAAGGGAGTTATGTCCTTCCGCAAATCCTCTATTATCATGTGATGTGATTTCAAATCAGAGTCTTGCTTGTCCAGTGTATTGGGGTATCCAGGGCTCATTGTGTTCGGAGAACTGATGTTCTGATGATGCCAAGTAGCCTTGGTTTCTGTTGCTTATGATCTTGCCCTTGCCTCTTCCCATCTCATTATCTGTGGTGTTAGCTGGTCTTGTTGTTTCTGACTGTGGCTTGTCCCTTCTGCAAGCCTGTGTGCCACTACTCCTGGGAGACCAGTTTTCTATGGGTGGAATTTGGGTATGGAGAGCGGTGACACAGGGTCAGCTCTGTTCCAGGCTGCTCCTTGGTTCCTGTGTCATGAAGTCTCTGGGCAGGTTTCTTGGAGCAGAAGTGTTGCTCTTACCTGTGCTCACACGCGTGTCCCCACTCCTGGGAGACGAGCTCTTTCCCGGTGGAATTTGGGTAGGGATCACTGTGGCACAGGATCAGCTCCAGCACAGACGGGAAACTGGAAGGCTATAATTTTAATCTCAGATTAAGAAAATTTACAAAGTTGCAGTATCTCCCTGTGATAAGAATAGAAAAGTAATATTTTCATTTTAAAATTCCCAGAAGTTTCATATTAAAAGGTAGGTTTTAGTAAATGATTAAGTCTCATATATATGTATGTTTATAATTATTACAAAATAATCACTGTCCTATTTTCTCTTTAAGCTAGGTATTGCCCAAGCAGAATCATATTCTGTAAGCACAGCCACATATAGAAAATTATAAAGACAGGAAATCTCAGAAGACATGCTCTCCTTGTGTTACAATCTATCCTTGTGGAGTACATTTAGCTAACGTGTGTGTATGTGTGTGGGGAATGGAAACAGTTAATATTTACATACCATAATAATAATAATAGTAATAATAACAATAATAATAAAAAAACAAAACAGGAAGATGTTTGGGATATAGATTGGTGGGAGAGTTTCTTGCAAGGTTGACTTAATCATAAGCACCACAAAGCAGCATAAGGTATGGACACTGTGACCAAAGATCTTTGTGTTTTATACCTTATAATTACATTCAAAAAGAATAAACCAAACTTTCAAAGGGAGGAGGGGAATTATGCCAGACCTCTTTCTGTTATGTCAGGTTCTCCTCTTAGGAATTATTAGGCAGCCCAAAAAGCTTCATAGTGTCAGCTTCCTGCCATCTCCTCCATTTTTTGTGATTGCAGCCAAACACCAGCAGAAACCTTTAGGAATACGAAAGACCTTCATTGTGAAGGTCTGGGACTCACACTGTTCCTTCCAGTTCCTGTCTACACGTGAGCTAGCTTAATGTGATCCTCTGATGTCAATGTCAATGTCAGTGTTTTCATATTATGGATGAAACTGAGATTTCCTCAGAGGCTGAAAATTTTTGTAAAGCACTTTCCATACAGTACCTCATCCATATCCTTGAATGTGGCCAAAGCACCTGTACTTCCTTAGCAAATTTCACAATGGGGTTAAGATTGATACTGATGAAATTAGAAGGATGGGCCTACATACATTGTAGAATAAGTTCTGTGTAGCTGAAAATGTTGATAACCATAGCTGTTTGTCAGGGGAAACATGTCATCATTGTTCTAGGAAATATCATTGACCTCAAACTCAAACAGTGTCTCTGCTCTGGAATGGTGGGTCTTGGCATCAGTAAAGGTTGCAACATCATCCTTCACGCCCATAGCTATTATCTCCCTAATGGGACTCTCACAGATATTAATGTTCAGCTTAAAGTTTATTGTCAGTGTGTTTGTGGTCCTCATATTCCCACAGAAATGTCTTTATCTCCACACACAGAGAGAGTTACTTTGATACCAGGAAAATGGAATCACACTATCTCCACATCCCCTGTAGCTTTTTTCTTTGATCAGAAGGCCCTCCTCCAGCAAGAAGACCCTGGCAGTCTTGTCAAAGAATTCCAAGCTGAGTGAAACCCACCCTAGCTCCAGGCTATATCTGCTTTGGCAAGAATGCATCCTCCTCTGTGGCTTCTGAAGAACTCCACAGGGGACCACTGTTCCTTAAGTGCAAGGCCTGTAGGGCTATTGGGAAGGCTACAGGGTCTTCTCACCATATGCCTTAGCAAACCATGTAAGTTGTAGAATTCTATGATGTTACACTTTGTAGTGATGTTGCTGTTGTTTGTCATTCTGCTATGTTTGTATGAATAGAGATAACACTCATGAGAACTGGGAAGATGTTTGTGCTCTGTTGGTAGGTAGTATATGGATGTTGGTTGTGTTCTCCAAAGTTGAGACGGAAACTTGATTCTGTCAGTTTCTAGTTTGTGGCAGTGGGGCTTAGTGTTTGGTGTATTGTGACCACTTAACCTCATCTTTCCTTACCTGCCTGTGTATACTCCTTAATGGAACCGGATCTCCATTTTTATATGTGCTTTGGATCTGGGATTATCCTTTACTTTTTCATGTCATACTGATGAATTCTTGACCTTTCCAAATGAATTTGAGATGTGAGAATACAATGGTGCTTCATCAAGATTGGAAAGGAGACCTGATAAAAGCCACAGTCTTGATGTTTTGGTCAAATGAAGTTTCCAGTGTCTCCTGAAGCAGGGTAGAATCACGAATAGAGAGATGTAATTTTAAAACTATAATCTTGTGTGTCAATGTTTTTCTCACATTGTTGATTTTGTATATTTGATTATACCTTTGTTAATGCCCTTGTAATTAAAAGTTTTATATGTTTTAAAATTTTTTAGAAAGAAAGAGATACCTTTAATGTGGAATTATAAAATATGATTGTATTCCCATTAGAAGAGTTCCTGTAAAAAAAATTAAGCAAAAGCAGTGTTTAATCACTGAACACAAACAAAATCAAAGTACATTTATATTCATAATTATGAACAATCACCTTTGTGTACATTGTAGATACAACATTAGAGAGAGTAGCACCATCCAGCTTCTTTCTTAAGCTCCATTTGGTAACAGGCTTGGGCAGCTGCATCTTTACCTGTTGCGCCATCTTTTTGGTCCCAGTTCTGTAGGTTTAATATTGACTCTCTCCGATTTATTTTTTTTTAAAAATTCTTTCTTCATTTGATATGCTATTTAAGTTTGAAAACAATTAAAACTAATTAGATTTTGCTTGCATTCGGATGGGAGCAGACTAGAAAAATGGACAGTTGGTGTATAGACTGCAGTGTAAGCACAGGTGTCCATGAGTCGGGGGACTTTCTGCAAATTTCAACTTGTGTCTTTATTTTCCTTTCTTTTTGTTAAGTAAAGGTATAGAATTCCTCTCTTGTTGGTCAACAGTCTGGGCTTTCATTTGGATGCTTTTTATTGAATTGATATAGAGTTGTCTTACATCTGTCTAAGTTTTGCCTCTACTAATTACAAAATGAATATCACAAAACTGGTAGGCAGTTTTTCTGAAATAATAAATGAGTGAGCTATTATACAAGTGTGTAATTCTTTTGGTTTTTCAAGACAGGGTTTCTCTGTATAGCCCTGGCTGTCCTGGAACTCACTTTGTAGACCAGGCTGGCCTTGAACTCAGAAATCCACCTGACTCTGCCTCCCGAGTGCTGGGATTAAAGGTGTGCGCCACCACGCCCGGCTCAAGTGTGTAATTCTAATACTCTACTGTGTTGTCACTTTGTCCTTTGGAATGTTTAATATTTTATAGTGAAATTATGAGTGTTTTCTTGTTAAACCAGGTAAAAATGTTATAAATGTTTTTAGTTGTCCAAGGCTAATATTTACTTAAATAGGTCCAGGTTTTTATGGTTGACAGCTACAGATAGTTTTTTCTTCTTGAACAAAGAAAACAGATGGCGCTGCACCTAGTTCATTGCCTTCTCTGTCATCTTAGCAGTAATGTATGTATTTAATGCAGTTCCTTAAGTTCAGTGCTAAGCTGCCTACATTGGATACAAGAGGAGTGGCAAATGAAAGTTGAGCACATATTTGCATGGCAAGAGTGCAGTGATTGACAGAAACTTTCTCTCTATAAGAAAGAGCAGTGCTGTGCAGCTCAGAAGGGGGCCAGACACATAATTTTAAAACCATAGAGCAGATTGATAAAACGAATTGTGGGAAGGGGTTGTCGCTTGGGGTATTCAGGTATCACTGGTTCATTGGCTCTAGGTAAAGGGCACACATGGACAGTCTTACCTGACATGAAGAACTTTCAAGTATATTAATAGTATATTACATATAAGCATATTGTAGCTTAAGATTGATCCAAATTCTAAGTCAAATTATGATATTATAGTACTCAGTAACTGAACTTTTTTTTTTTTTTTTTGTCTGCAACTGAGTCATTATTTAACGGAACAAAAACACCTATTCAATGAAGGACTTTAGGGCCATGCATTGAGCTATTCTCCACTGAAAAATCCACTTTCCCATGTAATAAATATTTCTGGAAAGATATTCATATATGGTTGGTCGTTTCTGTTGGTAACAGTAGCTAAGAGATCATGTTTGAAAATATTCAAAATTGTCTATTCTTTTTGTTGTGAAACGTGTAGGAGATGTAGGTAGAAAGATTGCTGTTGTGTAAATCTCTCTGTTGAGGTCAGGATGCTGGTCTTTATAGCATATCAAGGCCTTGCTTCTTATTGTCTGAGGTAGGGAGGGAAACTGAGTGTCCCTGTGTAGTGGCAGGCTCTACTGGCCAGTTGGAAGTGTAGCATTGACTTCTCTGTTCATTGCTGTATTATTATTATTATTATTTTTAATTTTAACTTTCATGATATTGTCTTTGGAAGACTGCTTCCTTTGGTGGATATCTTCATTTATATTTGTTAGAAATGATACTCATGTAACATTTTCTTCAAAACATAACATAATCAATGAGTGGATATTTTTAGACCCTTAGGAAAAAGTCATAAATAGAACTCTGCTTCAGAAATATTTCTAAATAGTTAAGGCATACTCATAAGCATAAATTTTAAAATAATTTCTACATTGAAAGTCTTTCTCAGCCATCCAGAAAATAGTCACTTGTGCTGACAAATAACACTGATCCCCTGAGGGGAAACTTTAATTCAGTGATAAGTTTTATTAAATATACATTTAATATTTTAGATTCATATAAATCAATTACTTTAGGTGTTTTTAGGAAGTGGACATAAATTTTACTGTGTTTTATGAATGTGAATAACTCTTGACAGATGGAAGGAAGTGATTTTTTTGAGTTTTGGATCTAGAGAGTTTCAGGAAGCTGTAATGAAAGTCCAAGGATAGCAGTAAATTTTAGGCTGGTTTAATTTTTTTTAAGAGAAGAGACCTCTATGCTATTTGATTTGATAACTTTGCATTTATGAAATAATTGGATTATAATAAATCCTTCCTTAAGAAATTAGGTCTAGCCAGGCAGTGGTGGTGCATGAATTTAATCCTAGCACTTGGGAGGCAGAGGCAGGCAGATTTCTGAGTTCGAGGCCAGCCTGGTCTACAGAATGAGTTCCAGGACAGCCTGAAGAAAGAAAGAAAAAGAAATTAGGTCTATTTTTTGATATTTTGGTTCTATCAGGTTCCTTGTTAATCTCTACTTAACTCTGAATGTCTTTGCATTTTCATAAAAGATATCCCGTAATGTTCTTTTATATAAGACCTCTTGTTTCAACCTTGTATTTTTATTTGTTGATTCTATTGCCTATAATTTACTCATAGCAATTTTATATGTTTAGTGATTTTTAACAAGTGTGTTAATCATGTAGCATAGTCCTAATCAACATAGAGATCATATCTGAGCATGGTGTTATGTGTCTGTAGTCCCAGATGCTCAGAAGGCTGAGTGTGAGGATTGATTATTTGGGCAGAATGGTGAGTTTCTGTGTGGGGTGGGGAGAAGAAGAAAGGAGGAAAGAGATGTCATTTCCATTGCTTTGCAAAGATTTGTCCTGTGACCCATTCCCTTGCTCCTGATCACAGTTGTACTCTTTCTAGAATTTCATACTGATAGTAGAATTGTTCTACTTTTCTTCTGTAGTGCCAGAAATCAAACCTAGGGCATCCTTCTACCATGGCTGAGTAGAGAAGTTGTAGGGAGTGTAGTTCTTACACTTACCTTCTTTAACTTTTACCCAAGTCAGTAGTTTGTTCCTTTTAAATTGCTGGGTAGTAGATCACTATATGGCAATAACACAATTCAGTTTTTCTGTGTGAAATAGGCAATGAGAATTAGATTGTTTCTCGTTTATCATGTTATAAATTTGTTACATAAATTCAATATAAGTATTTATCGGGCCATATATTGTTTTTAAAATCTTACCCACATCAATTAATACAATGAAATATCAGTGTATTATGGTAAAGAAACACTTTACAAGTATATACCAAGGTGTTTCTCACAGTATCTGTACTATTTGACATTGTCATTATGTATTGATTTTAATTGATGAACATTCTTGCCAATGTTAATTCCCTTCATTGTTTATTTTAATTTGTATTTCCCTGAAATGACTGATGTTTTAATGGCATTTCATTTATTTGTTGTCTGTGTATATATTTCCACATATTCTGGTTACATTCTTTTTTGGCAGAATCATATTTTGAAGACTTCTCCCAGCCTTAACCTCCAAATCTGTGGATATATGTTTTTATTAAATTATATTTCTAAAAAATAAGAAGGTCTCATTTGGGGAAATTTAAATTTATATATTTTTCCTTTGGGAAATTTTATGTTAATTTTTAGTGTCTCATCCAATATCATTTATATTGTGTCATTTTTTTTCCAATTTTTAATTAGGTATTTGCTTCATTTACATTTCAAATGCTATCCCCAAATTCCCCTATACCCTCCCCCCCCTGCTCCCCTACCCACCCACTCCCACTTCTTGGCCCTGGTACTGGGGCATATAAAGTTTGCAAGACCAAGGGGCCTTTCTTCCCAATGATGGCTGACTGGGCCATCTTCTGCTACATATGCAGCTGGAGACACGAGCTCTGAGGGTACTTGTTAATTCATATTGTTGTTCCACCTATAGGGTTGCAGACCCTTTCAGTTCCTTGAGCACTTTCTCTAACTCTTCTATTGGGGGCCCTGTGTTCCATCCGATAACTGACTGTGAGCATCCACTTCTGTGTTTGCCAGGCACTGGCATAGCCTCACAAGAGACAGCTATATCAGGTTCCTTTCAGCAAAATCTTGGTGGCATATACAAGTGTCTGCATTTGGTGGCTGATTATTGGGATGGACCCCTGGGTGGGGCAGTTTCTAGATGGTCCATCCTTTCATCTCAGCTCCAAACTTTGTCTCTGTAACTCCTTCCATGGGTGTTTTGTTCCCAATTCTAAGAAGGGGCGAAGGGTCCACATTTTGGCCTTCGATCTTCTTGAGTTTCATGTGTTTTATATTGTGTCATCTTTTTCTAGGAGTTTATAATCTTGTTCTTAGTATTTTGTGATTGTGTATAAACTATTATATATGATGTTAGGCAACATTATTGTATATCACATTATGGGTGAGTTTCCAGTTTCAGGACCATTTGTTGATAAGTTTTTAATTTTACCTTTTAATTACATTGGTATTGTCATTAAAATTAATTGGCTGGGTTTATTTCTCTCTGGTTTTGTCAGTGTCTGTCAGTAAACCTATTTTCGTAATTACTGAGACTTTATTCAATTAGCATTAGGAAATGTGTAAATTCTTCCATTTTAAATTACATTTCAAGATTGTTTTACTTACCTTAAACCCTTTGCATTTTCATATTTAAATTTGAAAGCTAATGAATTAGGTTTCTTGTGGTAATAGCACTCCACCTTAGGCTTTCCTGTGTACTAGGCAGTGCTCTACAACCAAGTCTACCATATAATCCTTTTTTATGCTTTACCTTTAGACACAGTTACTAAGTGTCCAGACTGGCCTTGAACTCATTCTGTAACCCAAGCAGGCCTCCAAATGGTAAGCCTCTTGCCTCACCTTCATGAGTGGCTGGCATTAAAGGCTTATGCCACCAAGCCTAGTTTCATATAAAATTTATGTCTATTATAATTTCATTTACTATAGATATGTTTCCTTTTCACAGGATGGTATACAGTCATCCCGATTTCTTGATTTACTTAGATATTCTTTAGTGTGTCTCACTGTTGCTTTAAAAATTTTAATACTGAGTTATATATTTTAATAAAAGTTTATCCTGTCATATTTTATATAATGATATATATATATATATACATAAATAAAGGGATTTATGGATAGAATTATGTGTACTCAATATTTTATCTCCTCTTTTGTTTCATTGTTCTTGACAGTTTTGTATTGGTACCATGCTATTTTTATTGCTGTAATTCAGAAATATAACTTGAAATCTGGAATGATGACACACACAACATTGTTCTTTTTGCTCAGGATTTCTATGTATCTATGTACACACACACACACACATACACGTAGGCTGAAGTTATCTATCTGTCTGTCTGTCTATCTATCTATCTATCTATCTATCCATCCATCCATCCACTTTGCTGAAATGTCGACCATTTCCAGACTTTGTCTGGTAGACTTTGGGGTTTCTTGTACATAGTATTACAATATCTACAAATAGGGACAATTTGATTTTTTTTATCTTTGTATCACTTTTTCCCATTCTCTTGTCATTGCTCTAGGTAGTGCTTTAAGCACTATGTTCAAAATCAGTGGGAAGAGTGGACAGCCCTGCCTTGTTTTGATTTATTTTTGTTTTTTTT
>NC_034590.1:139425488-139502216 GCF_900095145.1 Mus pahari | reverse complement strand
CTCTGCCTCCCGAGTGCTGGGATCAAAGGTGTGCATCACCATGCCCGGCTTTGTTTTGATTTTTAATTTGCTTCAACTTTTTCTGTTTAACACGGTGTCATCTGTAGCATTGTCATATCTAGCCCTTGTTATATTGAGGTGGGTTACCTCTACTTTCTCTAGAGATTTTATCATGAAGGCATGTTGGATCTTGTCAGGCCTTTTAGTATATGCTGCGATGATAGTATAATTGGTTTTTTAATTGTTTAAGCCCATTTACCTGGTTATTACATTTATTGACTTACAAATGTAGAGCTGTCCTAACATGTCTATGATAAAGCAACTTGATTGACGTCGCTGATCTTTTTTATATATGCTTGTATTTGGCATAGAAGTATTTTACTGAGGTTTTTGCCTTCATGTTCATAGTAGATATTGGCCTGTAGTTTTCTTTTGTTGTGTCTTTTTCTGGCTTGGATAGTAGAGTGATACTGGCTTCATAGAAGTAGTTTGGAAGAGCTGCTTCTGTTTCTTCTCTCTTCTTCTCTTTTCTTCTTCTTCTTTTTTTAGTAATTTGAGAAATACGGGTTGTAGGTCTTTAAGAGTCTCGTGGGATTTTGCCGTGAGTCTATCTAGGCCTGGTCTGCTTTTAGTCAGAATGATTTTCACTACATTTTGATCTCTGTATATTTCTTTTGGAGAGGGGGCTGTCTGTTTAAGTTGTTGGTCAGTTCTTTAATTTATCTTTGGTGGTATGGATTAATATAAAAACCTGTCCGGTTCTTTTCTAATTCATTGCAAAATAATAATTATAAATAATTCTCATTTGTTTATTTGGGTTCTTTCCTTCGTTTTTCTGGATCAAGAGTCTGTCAGTCTTTATCTTTAAGGAATCAGCTTTTAGTTTTCTTTGCTTCTATTTCATTAATATCTGCTTGGATTTTTATTATTTCTTCCTATCTAGTAAACATTTCTGTTTGGTTTATTCTTGTTCATCCATTTTGGCAATGTATTCTTTTGTTTGTTTGTTTGTTTTGTTTTGTTTTTCGAGACAGGGTTTCTCTGTATACCCTGGCTGTCCTGGAACTCACTTTGTAGATCAGGCTGGCCTCGAAGTCAGAAATCCGCCTGCCTCTGCCTCCCAAGTGCTGGGATTAAAGGCGTGCGCCACCACACCTGGCAGCAATGCATTCTTAGAGAGCTTGGAGTGCTTTGCTTCAGGTTTTTCTGGCTTTCAAAGTTTCCATTGAGAACTTAATGTTTTCCATCCCCAGGTGACTTGTGGGTTTGGTCTAGCAGCTTTCAGTTCTTTCTTTGTTCTGTATTTTTAGTGTTCTAACTCGAGTGTGCTGTGGCTAGTTTCTTTCCTAGTCTTATTCATTTGGTGTGCTTGTGGTGTTGAATGAGTGTATCTCCTTAATTTCACTAAGTTCTGTGATACTGATAAAAGCCCTTGACTTGTGACCCTCCTTCTTATATCCTTATAATTCGATAATTTGGCATTTTGATGCTTTCCCACAGTACCTGCATGTTTGTTTGTGTGCTTTAATTTTTTTCATATTCTTGCTTGTGTGATTCAGCCCTCTGTTATCTTCAAATCCTGATATTC
Organism: Mus pahari; assembly: GCF_900095145.1. NCBI lineage: Eukaryota > Metazoa > Chordata > Mammalia > Rodentia > Muridae > Mus > Mus pahari. Next base: position 139,500,628 of record NC_034590.1, on the reverse strand, counting down.
TATCTTCTGCTTAATCCAATGTACCTATAAGGCTTTCTCCTGCATTTTTTAATTGGCTCGTTGAGATTTCAGTCTTGTCTTCATTTTACCATGACTTTTCTCTGTTCATATTATTTATTTATGTTTTATTGAATTGTTTTCAAATCCTGAATTGTCTTCCTCATTAAGCCAATCTGTGTTGCCTTGGACGTCACTCAGGTGTTCATCATTATTCACCTCATTGAGTTTATTTTATCTCGTGTAACTCTGAATTATTAATGAAGTTTATTATTGGGCTTTTAAATTCTTGGGTTCATCTGGATAATTCTTACTGGAGGACATTTGTGTAGAATCAGTGGATTTGGTGTTGGGAGGAGACATAATATCTTGGCTTCTCATATTATTTATGGTTTTTCATTGAGACCTGGACAGTTTTTAGTCATGTGTCTGATGTGATTTTTCTAGGATGAGTCTGTTGAGTGGAGGTTTGTTTTTCTTATTGTGGTGTTCTTATTGTTGTTGGATGATTTTAGATCAGTTATGAAAAGTTAGGTCTGCTCTTTAGATACTCAGGGATGATTTTCAGTTAGTGTTGTGGGTCAATCCAGTCCATTCTTAAGTATGAAAACATGGCTATGGGATATAAGGCTGGATCTGCTTGGACTAGTGTGCAAATCATGCTACCCATGCTATACCTGGGGTGTGAGGGTCACATGGGTGGGCTGCGTGGGATTTGGGGCTCTCCCCAGACTAGGTCTACCTATAGGATGTGTGACTAAGGCTAGGCTCGAGACTTGGAGATAACATGGGGAGGTGAGGTTTCATGGATGTAGCAGGCTGGCATGGGATGTAGGATGTGACTGGGACCAAGCATGGTGATGGGAAAGGAGGCAGGTGCAGTAGATTCTACATGACTCATGTCTAGTGTTTGCATCTAGGCTAAATTTTGTGGTTTGGAAAGATGCAGGCAGGCTAGGATCCAGGAAACTCATCATTACATTGAAGCACTGGATGTCAGGTCCATGATGTTTTTGGAGGGTATAAACTGTCCAGGTAGGCTAGGTTCAGGCAGGCTTTTTAGACAGGACTAGTGTACACACAGGATGTGTGAGCCAGGCCAAGCCTGGAATCTGGGAAAGGTGCAGGTAGGATAATGTCCCCAGGACTCACCAAATGGAGCAGGAGGCTCAGGTGTGGTCCCATGGTAAGTTGGAGGTTGAGAAGGGGTTGATTGTTTATATTATTGTATAACAAATGTAAAAATTCCCTCTTTGTAGGCATGGGTGGCTCGTGCTTTTAATCTTAACACTTATGATAGGTAGATCTCTGTGAATTGGAGGCCAGCCTGGTTTACATAGTGAGTTTTAGGACAACCAGTGCTATATAGAGAGAACCTGTCTCAAAAATTAAACTAAACAAAAAATTTCCCTTAATCCTGTTCACATTTTTACCTAGTAGAAAACCATCTTCCTGGCAGGATTTAGTTTAGCTGACTGAGTGCCTACCATGCACATGACCTTGGTTTGATTCTACATTCTATACACTGTTCTTAGGTAATGTGAGTGCTCTAATTGCAGCACTTGAGAGTCGAAGCAGGAGGATCAGAAGTTCAGGTCACCCTCGGCTGCATGGCAAGTTTGAGTTCAGGGTGAGGTACCTCAGGAGAAACGGACCATAACCAAAACAAAACCCTATGTTTAAAACTATTTTAAATAATACAATTACTGAGAAGACTTTTAGATGTATTCCAATTTTTAGTCAAGTTAGGACTTGACCTGGTCGGATGGGTTTTACATGTTAATATATATCTCCAAAGTACATTTTATGAAATTTTCAATAAGGCTGATAAATGCTATTTTTTAACTGAGATAATATTTGTTAAAGATCTTATGGAGAGTTGTAAATTTGAATTAAGAGAATAAAAGTAAACTGTGTTCGATGTTAAAATATGCTGATGATATGAAAACACTTTTTTGTTCTCAATATACTATTAAAAGTATTAGAATTTCAGCTTTACCATAAGCTTTGTAACATTTGTTACTTACATTTTGTTTATGTCTTGTTGAGAATCTGGTTCTTCCTTTTGGAGAAGCTTTGTACTTTATTAATCTTTTAGCATATTCTTCCTTTGATAAATATAGAGTGTCATTTATTAGGATAACAAACATCTAAAAGTATGTGAAAATTTTAAATTGCAGAAGATGGGATCTCATAAGGCGCTTAAACAGATCCTTTCTTCGTTTTCCTTCTTTATAGTAGTCACGAACTTGAATTTTCTCTCCTGTTTAACTTTGCTAATGTTCTCTTTGAAGTGGCTACCACCTACATAATGATATAACACGAATCAGTACCTGTAACTAAATCATTAACTGCATTGTGGATACTGTGCATGGCTATGTTTTTATGAAGTATCTCACGCCATGAGCTGCATTTGCATTTCTTTACTTATGGAATGACTTTAAAAGCCATGGAACAAATTACTCTCTTAGTGGCAGCCATGGGGGTGCTACTAGAATGCATATTTTAAATAAATAATAAAGAGAAAGAAATAAAGAAATTGTACATCTCAGCTGGATGTTATATCTAAAAATTCTGGATTTGATAAGTTTTGATAACCTGTCATCTTATAACCTGTTGTCTTAAGGAAAAGTCTTCTGTGAGAACATTAAGTGATTAAAGTCAGACTGCGATGAGATTTTGAAAGACTTGCATAGCTCTCTGTTGTACATACACACAGGCTCTTTGTTAGGAAACTGAATGATCATAAGCCTCCTCCATTTCTCACTGTAGAGACAAGTATGTATCCTTGGGAGCGGTGAGGGTTAGCAGTACCTTGCAGCTTGTTGTGGTACAGATTATGTGTGGCTTATAATTATTATATCCTAATGGAATTGGTGATCCAAAGAGTTGTTTATGAATTTTATCTTGTTACCTAATATTCTCCCTAAGCATGCCTTTGGGAAGGGAGGTAAGGAGTTAGTTCCAAGAGTCTGTGAAATCCTGCCTCAGTTTTATCCCTTCATCTATTGAGGCACAACAGTGTTTGTTTTTTTTTTTTTTTCTTATGAAATAATTGAGTTCACCATTTGATTTGTATCTCATTATAAGAAAACTTTGAATTTCGATATGTAAAATTAGTGTAATATGATTCAGTTTTGTATCTCTCTACCTTCTTGATAGTTTTTGGTTTTACCTTTGTCTTCCATCTTCCATAGTTACATCCTTTGTCACAAAGCTGACAAACTTGTGCTTTCATACCAGGATAATGAAGGCAAAGTGACATCCCAGGTTGGAGTCCCTTCGACTACTCTATGTTTTGAAATCAAAATCTTATTTTAGAAGATTCTTTCCTTCAGTATTGTCAATGAGTGGTTATTTAATAATGATAATCATAATGGTGATAATGAGTATATCACTGGGTGCTGATGTTCCTACCTCATGAGAAGGCTGGGAAAGCAGACTCCCCATCTGATGCTGAAGGACAGATGAAAGAAAACTAGAAAGACCCCTGAGTACCTGACCCTCACATGTGCGCCAGTGGCAGGGTAAAGTTAGAGAGGTAAGCAGTGCTAGCCGTATAACAGCTTAGTTGGTTTTTATTCTATTTTAATCTTGTATTTCCATTGGATGGAAACTACTGTCTTCGTAAATGGCGAGGGTGCGGGTGTTGTGACAGTTGTTTTCAGCCCTGTGCCCTGATACCTTCTTCTGTCAGCAGGGCCTTGTTCTAGGATTCACTGTGTGTGTTTCCCTGTTTCACACCTGTGATTGGGGTAGAAATCATGTCTGTATATCTGAATGCAAAGTCTTTGGTGAAATTTTTAGGCTTCTAAGATAGACCCTTTTTTTATAGGGTAACAGAAGACTTGTCTAAACTATAGATGAGGAAATTTGTTATTAAATTAAATGTACTTTGCAGTTAGAGGAAAAACTCATTTTAAATACTCTTGCTCGATATCCCACTGTTGTGCAAGTGACCTTCAATTTAAATATGTGACCTTCAATTTAAATATGTGAAGAATCACATAGTTGAAGTGGTTTAAAATAGACTAAACTTCTGCAGGTATCCTAAGGAGAAGACTTAGAAGGACTGAAGCAATGGCTGATTCCTCCCTCCTCCTCATTCCTCCTTCTTTTACACTTATTGTTTTGCAGAAAACTGTATAGATAGTTTGCACTTCTCATATGTCACATTCCCTGTACCTGCTTTTACTAAACGTTTCTCCAGTTATTACTTAGGTAATAGCTGCTTAGGACCGTGCCCCTGGTATTTTTCTCCAGAAGGATGGCACTATACAGACCATACTTAAGGAACAGACAGAGACGCTGCACCTCCATATAGTGGAGTGTATAAGTAAAGAATTTTAAATACTTCCACAAAATGGATTTATCTCCACTATCTTTTCAATTACTTATCTATATAATTGCACTTTTGTAGATTATTAAGTCATCAAGCATCAGTTCTTTATTTGTAAAATTATTCCCATCTTGCTAAATAAGAGCTCTTTAAGTTGTCGTCTAAGTCTTACTGATATGCCCCTATTGTTGTATTATTGAGAACTTTCTTTTTTTTTTCTGATACTAGAGAATAATTTAATTTTCATGTGAACATTTCCTAACCTGCTTCTATAATCAGCCATCTCTCCAAGGAGCCCTGGTTCCTTTTACTGAAAACTAACACTAGAAGCCAAAAACCAGTGCCAGATGTAATTGCAGAGCTCTAAATCCAAATGTTGAGCCATTGTTACAGGTAATACTAAATTAGGTCATTGTAATAATTAAGTTTTTCTGAAATGTAAAATTTGCCTTAATTAAATGAAATAATACTAGGACTTTTTAAATGAAAAATTCCAGAAAATTTATTACATCTTTCTGTTAGTTTTTATTAAATGTCAGTTTATTTGAGATGTCTTTTTGTGTATGTGTTCTTGAACAGAAAATCTTGGGCAAAAAACTTAAAACATGGTAATTTGAAACGCATTGAGATTAGCTCTATGCTATTGCAGAGACTTTATATTCCATTAGGATAATTAACAGGTATGAACTCTGGAAAAATATATCTGTAGAATAATATTTTATTTTATATCACTAATCATTTAAAATTTTATATTTGACAGAGGATAGAGAATATTTTACTGAGGAAAGAACAAAGTGATTAAGAGATGACCATTCAACAACTTAAAACTATCTGGATGGTTCCTATCTAGTTTTCATTATTCTGAACAATATCTGTGTAGATTTTGCCTTTTGATGTTGGAATTGAGAGTTTTTTAACCTGGGTGTTTATGTAGAGGTCAGATAATTTTTAGAGGCTTTGGAGTAACCTTTGTGCTTGAATTTTTAATCTTGTAATACCAGTGGACAGTTATGAAAGCCATTTTTTTATTTTGCAATACCTCGTGAGCATATATTCTCTTATTATTTGGCATATACCATTTCATCAAATAGACTGAATTTGTAAAGCTTATGAATATAAGAATTACAAGACCCCATGCAGAGGCACGAATGGAAGAAACAAACAAAAATTTTAAGAATCAGATGTATTAGTTGTCTTGATCTATATTTAAAATTTGTTTGGAGTTGATCTAAACTGTTACAGATTTGCATCAAGGAATGGGGCACAGAAGGGTGAAAAACATGATGCCAAACACATCTGAACTAGAGATAAAACTAGGGTACCATGCTTAGTTTCAGAGTAGTTTGTGGTAATCAAGACAGAAAATCAACTAGCTAAGCATAGGTGTAGACTCTGGTTTGAGACAAACATTTATATTTTTAGGGATTTCTTTATTTAGTTGTTTAAGGGAAACATTATGGTGATTGTTAGGTTTAGATTTATATATTCAGTTGAAAATTTGGACTTTGAACATCATCTGTGTCTCCTGAGGACCTCAGAGTGTACAGGAAGTTTGCAGTGATAGCTGATGGAGAGCTGTGCAGATGAAGTTACTTAGGCCTTTTAGCTGGTCACCACTCATTTGAATTGGGGTCCTTTGCCCAGATCCTGGAAGGGGTTTGGGGACTTTTCTTAGGCTCTGAAAAGCTGGTTGTTAGAACATTAGTCCATTTGTGAAGGGGAAAAAAAAGAATGAAATCACTAAATTTTAAGATAATTAAAAAAAAGCCAGTATGTTTACATTTGCAGACTAAACCTCAAGAGCACATTAATTATATGTCTGTAGTTCTTGAAGTTAAGTAGGCTAAGTGAGGGAAAAGTGCGCGGTTTAATCTGGTTTTATTGCTGGCTAAATCTCTAGGCTAGCCATTTTTTCCTTTTAATAAAAATCCTTGCGGTTCCTTTTCTTACCATTAGCTCATAGTTGAGAGCTCTGTGAAGTTGTCTGTGAGACAGCATGTATTACACTGGCCTGATTAAAATTGTTCACAAGAGATCAAGCTGACAAGAGACTTTTAGCATAATTAAAAAAGGACGGCCAACCTTTAAAGATAAGATTTCAGAGACTTTTGAAATTTATATCTACCTGTAGGGAAGTAGTTTATGTAATTAAATTCTGATTCTCTTGTGAAGCCTTCTTAATTCATGTACATTATCTGTGTATGGAATAGTATCTGTTTATGTAGGACATGGGAAATTTGCTTAGGGGAGTCTGATCATGAAAGAATAAAATGTTTCCTTGGAAAGATCACAAGGTGATACGTTAAAAAAATCATTGACCTTCGGTGGTAACCTGTTTATTTTTGAAAGGAAACTCAGTAGTGAAGTTCAAGATAGAAATGGAAGAATTAAAGTAAGTTGCATATCCCATGTTCTGAGGCTCCTGTGAGAAAGTTCTACCAGCTTTTGGGAGGTAGTCTCCTTTGTTTGGTGGGTTTCTTAGCCCAGGCTCTTATTTTTGTTGCTTTATTAGTTTCCTAGTTTTGTATTACTGAGCTCTGAAATCACTCAGTTATTCCCAGTTTACTATCTTGTTTCAAAAAAGTGATTATATAAGTGGGTTAAAGTTGTTTCTTCCTTTGTCCCTTGGAAGCCATATCCCCTGCTGCTCACAGTGTGTGTATCTTTACTTCCAAAGGCTTTCCCCCCTTCTTTAGAGTTTAAAAAAGGCTTTTTAATTTTTCTTCAGAATGGAGCCCTTGTAGCATAATCAAAATGTTAGTGCTATAACAAGACAGCATTTCAGAGAAAAATTACTAAGGTGTGAACTTTTTTTTTTTTTTTGGTCTACTTCCACAGTTAAGGCATCTGATCCACACTTAATGCTTCCATCACGAGAAACCTTCTTAGAACTTTCCTTCCATGGAGAATGGAGAAGAGTGTTGTCTTCTTACACAGAAGATCGCCTCAGAACATATCTAGTACACTGAAATAACAGTTCTACCAAGAACAGATGGATTTTTGTAATTTTAACATCTTTATTGCAAGTAATTATACCTATTCTAGTAATTATAGCATACAACAGCAGTGTCCGACAAGCACCAAAGCTCTTTCCAAATCAGGTGTGGGTAAGAGAACAAGATGACTGTAGATGCCCCCCAACCAGAGTACACTATGCCAGCTATATTTGGAATGGTTTAAGGAAACCAGTGAAACACCCTTTGGCCAGGTGCAAGAATATTTTAATTTAAAACCACAAAGAACTAAAGAGGAAGGGGCCTAGAATTTCAATGAAGGGAGTTTTTTTCTTCCTAGTTTTGTGATGTTTCATTATCCATCAGAGAAATGTACTAAACAAGGTTGTGTCTTGAAACAGTATGATCTCTGAATAGTTTTATTTGTAGGAGGAGGTCATGAAAAGGTTTCTCTCTGGTTTCTTCTTGACAAGCAATCAGAGGAGTTCACAGATCTCCTAATTTCTAACCATTTTAAAGACTTGAAATTTTTTGCATCAAATTATATATTGCTTTTACTTTTGATTAAATAAACTGCTTTGACAGATTGTACAATCACGTAGCCCAGGTAAAAATAGTTGCTTCAATTAAGACATTCTGAGATGAAATCCTACAGAATTGATATGTAGCTGTGTTATTATGCTTTTGCTAACTAGTTTATCTCTGCTATATACTGCACACACTGTCTTTACCTAACCTCATGACTTCAGATACTGGTTGGTACGGCCCTTTGTTCATCATTGTACTATAGAAAGTTAGCAGGCATTGAAAGAATTGAACATGCCTCAGTAACATTTTTGTAAAAGTAACAATTCAGATGAGATTACAGCCAATATTTTTAGGAGAATGGTCATCAGTGGTTCATGTCTTCAGTGAACCAGGAAGCATTCAAATATTAAATTATGGAGCCCAAAAGACTTGACCGCCAGAGCATTCCCTATATTGTGATCTCCCTTAACTTTCCTTAACCTGATGTTCATCTATAAAATATAAATATAAAATATAAATATAAAATAGTTATCTCAAGTGTTAGAAAGGTTATGTGTACAATAGATTGCCTGCTCAAATTTCCAGGCCTAATACTTCAACCTAATAACTGGTAGGCATTATTATTATTATTATTATTAAATTCTTATGTGCTTAACCTTGTGTAATAAATAGAAATTTCTAATACAAACAAAATACTCAATACATAAAATGAAATCTTCAAAGCCTTCTTTACTGATCTTCTTAGGTGAATGATAACCCAGTTGCCCATTAATATAATGTATTAAATTTCACATACTCCTTTATCTTTATAACCACGTGAAATGCATAGACATTTCCACTTGTCCATATATTTTGTTAATGCAGCTAATACAATGCCCTTTTGATGTTTCTTCTATGAGTATTAATTAACTTATAATGTCACACAAGCCACGTCAAATCATTATTTCTTCTACTGTGTCTAAAGATATGACATTTCTGAAGCTTCTGATTTACAGACTCAGAGTATTTCTACATTTTCCAGATTTTCTGAGCATTGATTTTAAAACAGCATTTAAAAGGTTATTTTATATACTATAAACTGTGCCTATTTAACGTGTGGCTTGTCGGGGTGTGTGTGATGCAGTATATCTATGCAATATGATGACTGTAATCAAAATAGCCAATACATTGTTGTTCTCAAGGTTTCCCTGGCTCCCTTTCTGGCCTCTTTCTTCTTCCTGTCCCTCTCTCCAGTTCCCAGTTCTGCTCCCAGTCCTGCACTCTACCCGTTCCCTACCACTAGATTTGCATAAATTTCCTAGAGATTTATAGAAATTAAATCATGTGTTATGTATTCATTATGCCTGGCTTCTTTCATTCAAAATAAGGCTTCACGAAGTCCATGTGTTTGCTTGTAACATAAGTTTTTTAAAAATGGTAAGTTGTATTATATGAGTATGTCAAAGTTATTTTATCCATAGATAAGTAGCAGATACTAATAGCAACACGGGTATAAAATGATCAGTTACCCAGTTACTAAGTAGTTTGGTGAAAATTGCTATGACCTTTAATATTTTTGGTTTGCTTTTGAGTCAATATTTAGAAGTATTGTGGTTAAATTGAATGGCAAGTCCATGTTTACACTTTTAAGAAGCTCCTAAGCTGCTTTTAAATGCACTAATTATATATTTCAGCTAAGATTGGAAGAGTTTTACTTCCTCTACACCTTGCCATCACTTCCCAATTCTTAAATTTTAGCCAGTTGTGTAATGAGCTCTGGCTGTTGTATGATACTGTAGCTGAGAGTGTTTATGCATTCTGTCCATCCTATTCTTGTGTTTTCCCTGGGAGTTGTTCAAATATTTACCAAATTTTAATTAGATTGTTAGTTTTGAGAGCTCTCTGTGTATTATAAGTATCAGTCCTTTATTAGATGTCATTCTCTCCAGTTTTTGGTTTGCTTATTATATTTTTGTTTAGTTTTTCCCTTTCCATAAAGTGCCTTTCAGAGCACATAGTAGGTTTTTTCATTTGATGCAGTCAGATTTACCAATTTTTATCTCTTGTGTTCTTTTGCTATCATTTTGCCAAAACTAAACATTAAATGCAATTTCTTGTATTCAGAAGGATTTGTAGCTTTGCTTTTTACACTTTAATTTGTAACCCATTATTATAATAAGCTTTTTACTTTAGAATAATTTTAGACCTGCAAAGTTGCTAAGGTAGCACAGAGTTCCCGTATACCCCTCACCTACTTTCTCCTATTATTAACACCTTACATAACCCCAGGGAATTTATCAAGCCTAAGCACTGAATTGTTCATTACAATTAACTTCAGCCTTTATTTGGATTTCACCAGTGTTTCTGCTAAAGCTGTTCTTTCCTGGGTTCAGTTCTAACATTTCCCTCATCTGCTCTGAAATATGAAAATTTCTTAATTTGTTCATTGTTTTGTGGTTCATGACTATAGAAGTTTTGAGCAGTATCAGTGATGCGTTGGATATCCTTTAAGATGTGTTTGCATGATGTTTTCTTCATTATTCAAATGAGATTTGAGACGTACCTGTTTACATACTATCAGCAGAGAGAATGCCTGGAATGCTGGGATTTGGAAGATAGAAGCACCAGGAGGTTGAACCCAGCATGTATGATATAAAGAGACTCTACTCCTCCCCCCCCCATCCTGACAATAGGCCCTTCTCATCATACACATTGAATACATTGAATTTGTCATTGGAGCTGGGGTGTGTGTGTGTGTGTGAGTGTGTATATGCATGTTTGTGTGTTCCTTCATGTGTGTACAAGTGTGTGTATGTGTGTGTGGTGTGTTTGTGTGAGTGCATGTATGCATGTGAGGAGGGAAGAGAGGAGAGAGATGGGGACCAGGTAAATCAGTATGTTCTGTCACTCTTGTTGTTTCTTCCTGATTACCTGAGTATAAAGTTAATTTATTCTATATTATGCTCTTTGGAAGTAAGTCACTATCTTCTAGGAGTAAAGGGGATTAAGAGGCTCTTATGGCTTGTATAGAGAAGTATCCATATAAATTATTTGAAACTCTGTAAAGAGTCATCTTTTCTTGTTTATTATGTTACTGTGAAACCACATATATTTATTTTATGCCCTATATCATATTCATGTTCTATGTTAGCCATTTGTTTTATTACCCAACTTGCTCTAGCTCAAGGCAGTGAGATCTCTTTTAGATGCTCCAAGGTTCCCTTAACTTACTAGCCTCTTTTATTTATTGATATGAGGATTGCTTTGCATTCTGACATTATATGATATCTAAGGGTTTCTGTTTTTTTGTCCTGTTAATACTTTCTTAATGGATCCCTGGTTCCTGCTTCTTGGGCATGTTCTTTCCTCACACTGGGTAGTTAGCTGGTTTGCTGCTACTGGTGTTGTATACCTTGGTTCTCTTTGACAGAGTCAGAAAGTAACTTTTCTATTCCAATATTTGTAATTATTTCTTTAGCTGTGTATGTGTGGGTTTTTTTTGTTGTTGTTTTGTTTTGTTTAATTGAGAAGTTATTCTTAAGTCTCTGAATCTAATTTGCTACACAGTAATTGGTCTTGGCATAATAGATTATCTTTAATGTCGATTTCCCGTAGTGATAGGAACCGCCCCAATTATCTATTTTCCATGGGCTTTGAAACTTAGTATTAGCCTTAGAATTGTTAATATGTAACATGAAATCCTTTTTGGGTTAATTTTTGTATGCAGTGTAAGGTACTATCAAAGTTTATTTTGTAATATAATATTTCTATTTGAGAATTTCATATACATATATACTCAAATATCATTTTTAAAAATTAAGTATATCCAGTTTTTTGAACATTATTTACTAAAGACTATTTTTACTCCACATTCTGCCATGGTATCTTTTTCAAAAATAGATTGCCCATTTTACTGTGGGTCAGTTTTGGAATTCTTCATTCTGTTTATTTTTGTAGCATATTGTCTTGATTATTGCTGACTTACAAAATGTTTTTAAATCCTGTAGTAGTAGTCTATTTTCTTTTTTCTCTAGAAGTTGTTTTGGCTAGTCTGTCTTCTGTATTTCCAAGTAGAATTTTAAATTAGCATACTAATACCTATTCAAAAAGCTTATGGATAGCCCAGCTTGGTGGCTCATGTCTGTAATCCCAGATGAGGTAAGAGGATCAGAAGTTGAAAATCATTTTTGGTTACACAGTGAATTGATGACCGCTTGAGCTACTTGAGATCTTGTCTAAAAGAACAAAAAGCCACAAGTAAATAAAAAAGCTTACAGAGATAAGGATTTGAATTCAATGAATATTTTAAATTTCTTTTATTTTGCGTATTATATTAAATTAAATCCTTTTCTCCTTCCCTTTCCTTCAAAAACTCCCCATAAAACACTCCTAAATTGCTTTCATTTCTGGCCTCTTTTTTTCCTTAATTGTTATCCATTCATATAATATACTGGCTCATTTTTACCATTGCAGTTACCTTTTGTAATACCTTTTTCACATCTGTAATAGAGCCTTTCTACTTGCTTGACCCTACCCCCATTCCACAAATGGAAAACAACAAAAACAAACCAGGAATGTTTGTGTTATTTCACTTAGTGTCATAATTTTTAGGTCCATTTATTTTCCTTCAAACAACATAAATTTAGTTCATAAAGAACTGAAAGTCTTACATTTATATCCATAGCATTATCTTTATCTGATAATTTGTTGATGGACACCTGGGTTGACTTTTATGAGTTGGGCCCTGATAAACATGGGTACACAAAAATCTCTATTGGTTCACTAATTTTGAATCTTTTGGGTATATAAGCAGAAGTAGAATAGCTGAATGATGTATTAGTTATATACTAGTTTCCACAATGGCAGCACTTCCCTGCCTTCCTACTAACAGTGGATAAATGCTGTTTACCTGTACAGTCCCAGCAGCTTCTCCTCCACCCATCCCCTTTTTGACAATAGCCACTCTGACAGAGGTGAGTTGGAATCTCAATGTAGTTTTCATGGGTTTTCTCTGATTGATAAGATTTTTTTAGCATTTAGAAAATGAATTTATTTGCCATTTGTAGCTGATTTGAAAGGTGTCTGTTTTCATTTGGTCAGTTATTGGTTGTATTAGATTACTTGCTTAAGGTGTTTAATGTTTGGACTTTTCTATATTATCAGCATTGCTCTGCCTTTCCTGTAGGCTGTCTCTGAACCTCATTTTTTTCTTTCATTATTTTCAGAAGCTGTTTAAGTTAATGATTTCCCATTTGTCAAATCATGGTAGCGTATATTCAGGAAGACATTTCCTGTGCCTGCTGGTGATGCACCTTTGTTCTTGTTGCACCCTTGTCTTTTGATCATCCGCACAGCTGGCTTTATAGAATGGTACAGTAGATGGTAGAGACATTAGTTCTTTTTATGTATGTAGTAGAATGGAGGGCAAATCTGTCTATCCTTGGGGTTTCCTTTGTTTATTCATAAATAAATTAATTTGAGCTTTTCAAGAAATTAATCTATATTGTTAAACTTAATGGCATAAAGTTTTTCTAATATAACTATGCTGTGTATAAATTCTGTAGCAATATCTTTCATTTCTGAAATTGCATATATATATATATAATCTTTACTTTCTGTTTAGTTTGTTTTGGAGGTTTTTTTTTCCTGATCTTTTAGATCAGTTTAGAAGAATTTCACTGATCTCTTAAAAGAATTAATTGCATTTTCAGTATTTTTTTTTTTTTTAAATTCTATTTTTCCCTACCCTGAAAGTCTACTTTGGGTCTGTCTTCATTTGTTCTTTTGTTTGTTTGTTTGTTTCTTATTTTGTGGGGTTCAGGCTGAGGCCAATCAGACCCTAGTATAGGTATTTAGTGCCACAAGTCTCCCTGAAAATATTGTTTTGGGGACACTTATATTAATATGGCATGTTTTCCTTTTTATTCTTTTAAAAATGCCTCTAATTCTACTTTTGATTTTTTTATTTTGAACTTTTGGCAATTTAGAAATACATTTTCAGTGTAAGTATTTTGTGGCATCCCAAAAATCCTCTGTTAGTGTCTTTTTATTTAGGTGATTGTTAGTAGAGACTATGCTCTATGTTGTTTTAGATATTTTTAAATTTGAGACATACTTTATGGAGATAACCATATATATCTTAACCAATCATTTTGCTTCACTTGTTTCATGCTTAGAACAATTAGGTACATAATGATTTAAGATTATTTGATTTTCTTGATAAAATAACAAGTTTTTCATCATGAAATTATTCTCTTTATCTCTGGTAACAGTTCTTTTCTGTAGCAATTTTTTTCTGATGGTGTTGTGACTCCAAATTTTCCTACACTGGAGTTAGTATTCTGTCTTTTTTCATACTTTTGCTTTTAATTCTTGTGGGTCTATACTTCATGTACATTTTTAAGCAACACATTATACTTTTTATTTCTAGGAGTCTGTTAACCTATACCTTTTAATTTGTTTATTTTGATCACGTTTATTAAAATAATTTAGTATTGTTTTTGTCCCATCTTATCTTTTTTTTTTAAATCATTTTTTTTGTCCCCTCTTGTCTCCTTTTTGTATATTTATAATCTGTCTTCATAGTTTCTATCTCTTTCAAACATCTATGTTATAACCCTAGGCTAGCTGCTATATATCTAAAGGGATATATGACATTTTGTGTCATATTGTCACTGCATTAATGTCTAAGTATTGTTTAAAAGTATTTTTGGCTAGGGTATTTTAGGAATTAAGCTCTCTGTCTCCCTGATCCTTTCTTTTGGTCATAACACTGAGATGTGAAAGGTATGAATATTGATGTTTGTGTCCAATGATCATTTTTTAGGATCTCCTTCCATCTGTTGTTTTGATCCTGGAGGATTTGCTTAAGTAACATGACCACAGAGGATTTTCTTGCAGTGCGTGTAGTTTCTAGAAGATTTAGAAATCATGATGTTCTTGTTCATTGTATATTCTAAAGCTAGTTCTTGAATGTTCAAAGCAGCAAATGTGCTGCATCCCTGTTGGGCAAGTGCTTTCTTTTTGTCCAGTGTACCCAGACAGTTGAATGCGGAGTGGTTAGGGCTGATTAGTAAGCTGGTGAATGATGACAAAAACTGCATGTCTCCAGTACAGTGGAGCCTATAGTTCAGTCTCCATGAAGATGAGGGAAGTGTGCCAACTGAAGCTGGCTTAATTCTGTAAACAGGAGCCTTTTGCAGAAGGACTCATGGTAATTAACCAATTCAAAGTGCAATATTTTCCTTTCATTATTTGGCAGAAAACAACTAAATATCTACAGCAAAACTGTTTTTGACATTTTCATTTTCTGCTTGGAAAATAATGGGTATCCTGGATTGCACTGTGAAAGAAACTGCTAGGGTTTTTTCACTTCCACTATAACTTCCTAAAAAGTGGATTACTCAATTAGCAGTTTAATTTTTTAATTAAGTAGGATTCATTGGCTGCAGGAATCACCAGAATTGATTCACATTTTGAAGGGACAGGTTGGAGGGAGGTTCTCAGAGAGTTTACTGGCTCTGATCTAGTTTGCTGGCTTTCTCCATGCATGCTTAAGTAGTAGGACTGCAGGTGATGTGTTCATATCGTCTTA
Organism: Mus pahari; assembly: GCF_900095145.1. NCBI lineage: Eukaryota > Metazoa > Chordata > Mammalia > Rodentia > Muridae > Mus > Mus pahari. The sequence continues at coordinate 139,485,237 of NC_034590.1, read as the reverse complement.
GGACCTCAGCTCACACCTACTCTACAGACTACACTCCAATTCCTGATCTTCCAGTTATTTTGGGCTAAATCAATTATAGCTACCTAATTACTTCACTCCAGTTATTGGTTTTTCTAGTTTAAAAAATGCGCTTCCTGCTAACCACTCAAGAAGTATCTCGAGGGCTGGAGAGATGGCTCAGCCCTTAAAAGCTAGGCTCACAACCCAAAATATAAGTAGTGTCTTGAATATAGTTGGAAGGGTCCAGTGTTGAAAAATCTTCCTAGAGTTATTGTAGACCTTTGTGTTTCAGGATATGTTTGTTAGAAAATAAAATAAAATAAAATAAAACTCCACTTACCCACTACTGTGTAAGCCACCATACTTTGGTTATTCAGTTGGAGTGATGACATAGATGGAGAGATCAGAGTGTAGGTCCGGTTTCAAAACTCCCTGGCAAGAGAATGCTGAGCACCGTGTGTCACATCGGCACTGGTTATGAAAACAAACAGAAGTCACAGTACAGTGTGGACAGAGTCGCGGAGTGTAAACCTGGTTGCTACCTACTCAGATGAAAGGCACTGTGAGTAGTTGGGAATTTAGTTCAGTTGTTGCTATTTGCCTAGAATACAGGAAACCCTGAGTGGCACACTGTATAAAGTAGGGATCGTGGCACAGTTCTGCAGGTTTAGCATTCTGGAGGTTGAAGTGGGAGGAAGAGAAACTGATTCATGTGCAACATTAGGAATTTGAGAGCGATCAAAAATAACTCACTGTTGTTAAACTGAGTATATAAACATAAATATGTTTATTCAATCAATGAATATACTTATGATCATATGTGGTATTGGTAGAGATTTAGTGGTGAATAAAGGAAGTACAATTCTAAACTTTGAGGAGCTTATACAATAGTATGTAAGGGGAGTTTTATTTTATCTTATTTTTTAACTTATACAATATATCCACACTGCAACCTCACCTCCTCCATCCCTCCCAGTGTGTTCCCACTTCTCCTTTGCCTCAGATCCACTTCTTACCTCTAGCTTCTCAAAAAGTGAAGGCCTTGCAGGGCATCCACTGGACAAGGCACAATAAGATACAGAAATGACCAGGGCACAGCCTTACATTAGGGCTGAGCAAGGGGATCTGGTAGAGGGAAGGGTCCTCAAGAGCAGGCAAAAGAGGCAAACCACTCTCACTGTCAGGAGTCTCATAAAACCACCAAGCCAGCAACCACAGCATGTATTTGGAGAACCTAGCAAAGACCCGCTCAGGATCCACAACAGCTGCATTCAGTCTCTGTGGGCCCCTGTTATCCCTGTTAGTGGGTTCTATGGGTCTCCTGGTATCCTCAACCCCTCTGGCTGCTTCAACTCCTCCTACTCTACTGTGGTGTTCCTTGAGCTACAAGAGGAGGGACATGATGGAGACCTCTGCCTAATGTTTGGGTGTGGGTCTCTGCATCTGTCCCTAACAGATAATATCTACTCATAAGTTGAGTACATACCATGTTTTTCTTTCTGGGTCTGGGTTACCTCACTCAGGATGATTCTTTTTCTAGTTCCATCCATTTGCCTTTAAATTTTATGATGTTATTTTTTTAAGCAGTTAAGTAATACTCCACTGGGTGTGTGTACTTCATTTACTTTATCCATTCTTCTCTTGAGGGACATCTAGGTTGTTTCAGTTTTTGACTGTTAAGAAAAAAGCTGCTGTGAACATAGTTGAGCAAATGTCTTCATGGTAGGTTGGAACATCCTTTGTGTATATGCCCAAGAGTATATAAGCTAGGTCTTGAGGTACATCAGTTACCAATTTTGTGAGAAACCACCTTATTGATTTTCATAGTGACTGCAAGTTTACATTCCAACAGCAGTGGAGGAGTGTTCCCCTTCCTCCACATCCTTGCCAGCATAAGTTGTCACTTTTGTTTTTGACCTTAAGCATTCTGACAGGTGTAAAATGGACTCTCAAAGTGGTTTTGGTTTGCATTCCTCTGATGGCTAAGGACATCAGGCTTACTCACACTGACAAAAGGCTAACACATTTCTTTGTTTCTCAGCCTTCAGAGATTTCTCTGTTGAGAATTCTGAGTCTAGATATGTACTCCATTTTAAAATTAGATTGTTTGGTTTGTTGATGTCTAGTTTCTTGAGTTCCTTATATATTTTGGATATTAGCCCTCTATCGCATGTGGAGTTGGTGAAAATCTTTTCCCAATCTGTAGGCTATCAGTTTGTCTTATTGACAGTGTCATTTGCCTTACAAAAGCTTTTAGTTTCATGAAGTCACATTTATTAATTGTAGACAGTAGTGCCTATATCTATCAGTGTTATGTTCAGAAAGTCATCTCATGTACCAGTGTGTTCAAGGCTATACCTCTCTTTCTCTTCAATCAGATTCAGTGTATATGATTTTATGTTGAGAGTTTTGATGCACTTGGATGTCAGTTTTGTGGAGTATTATAGACATGAGTCTATTTGCATTCTTCTACATTTAGACATCCAATTAGACCAGCACCATTTTTTGAAGATGCTTTCTTTTTCCACTATGTAGTTTTTGTTTTTGTTTTTTTAAATAAAAAAATCAGGTGTGTATAGGTGTGTGGGCTTATTCTGGGGTCTTCAAGTCAATTCAGTTGATCAATGGTCTGTTTCTATGCAACTACCATTTTTTTTTTTATTACTACAGCTATGTAGCACAGCTTGAAATTAAGAATGGTGATACCGCTGGAAGTTCTATTATTATTCAGGATTGATTTGTCTATCATGGGTTTTTTGTTCTTCCATATGAAGTTGTGTATTGTCCTTTTAAGGTCTGTAAAGAATTGTCTTGGAATTTTGATTGGGATTGCATTTAATCTGTAGATTGTTCTATCCATGAAAAAGTGGTCTTCTTTCCATCTTTTCTTCTTCTGATATTTTCTTTAATTTCTGTCTGCCAGTCCTTGAAGCTTTTATCATACAAATCTTTTACTTGCTTAGTTAGAGTTACTTCAAGATACTTTATATTATTGAAGGCTATTGTGAAAGGTACTGTTTCTCTGATTTCTTTCTCAGTCCATTTATCATTTGTATATAGGAAGACTACTGATTTTTTGAGTTAATCTTATATTCAGCCACTTTCCTAAAGGTGTTTATTAGCAGTATGAGTTCTGTGAAAGAACTTTTTGGATTAGTTATGTGTATTACATTATTTGCAGCTAAGGCTACTTTGATATTTTCATTTCTGATTTGTATGCCCCTGATACCCTTTAATTGTCTCATTGTTCTAGTTAGAACCCCAAGCACTGCATTGAACAGGGAAGAAGAGTGTGGGTAGTCTTGAAAAGCTCAATCGATGCTGGACAGATGACTGAGCACTGAATAGCACTTGTTGCTCTTGCAGAGGACCTGGTTTGTGTTACTAACACCCACACAGAGGCTAAAAATCTGTAATTCAGTTCCTGAGGGTACAGTACATCTTACCTCTGTTGGTACTTTATGCCTATGGTGAATGGCTGCACATGTAGGTAAACCACCTGTACACATAAAATCAAAGAATAAGCTCTGACGTAATGAATTATAAATATAGCATGCTTTGGAGAAGATTCATTGCTTAGAGAGACAGCTACACATTCATTGAGGAAGCAGATGGGTAGAGGGTAAGGTTACTTGTTTTGTTCACTTCTAGACAGGCGAAATCATGTTTAAAGTTGAAGTAGTGAGGGTATGTCTTAATCTTGGAAAGCAGAATGTATAAATGCCTTGCTATATAACAAGCATGGTGTACTTGTGCAAGTAAAAGATGATCATTGTGGATGAACATATAAGAGTCACTTGGATGAATTTGTCCTAAGAGTGATTTATCAAGCTCTAAGATGTAGTGTTTGTACTGTTTTTACATACCAAGAATGTGATTTAATTGGGTAACATTTAGAAGAAAACCTATGATGTTACAGGTACTGTTATTTTCAGTAAGTTTATTACTAAGATGGACATATGAATGATAAGCCCATAAAGGTAACATTGTAATGACACAAGAAAGAGCTTAGTATTGCATTCAAAACATTTCCCTTGTTTATTTCGTGATCATTACAGAAATATTTAGCACTTTATTATCAATTAGACAGTTTTAGTCATCACAACTATCAAATAGATAGGAACCCTCTTCATGTAGGCTTTACCAAATTTCTGCTACCCCAAAATCCTATGTTGAGGTTCAACTTAAAAAAAAAAAAAGGTTTTGTTAAATTGTTTGTATGCATGGGGTTCTTTGGGGGTAAGTGCACATGTACACTATTGCCTGTAGAGACTAGAAGAGGATATCAGATACCGTGAAGCTCAAGTTGTAGGTGCTGTGAGCTGTCCTCCAGGTTCTGTAAGAATAGCATGTCTTCTTGATCTCTTAGCCATTTCTTTAGCGATTTTAATTTTAGTCAGGTGGGAGAGAAGTGGAATCTTAGGATCTTAGATCCCACCTGGTTCTACTGAATCAGAATCTCTGTTAAGAACAGCATATGATTAGTATGCATTGTGTAGATTGAGAAGCAGTAGTCTAGAGTAAAAGTGATTGGGACTCAGCACAAGGGAAGGCCTGGGCCAAGTAGTGGGAGTGGGTGGGTAGGGGAGCAGGGGCGGGGGGATAGCATTTGAAATGTAAATAAAGAAAATAATAATAATTAAAAAAAATGAGATAAAAAAAAGTGATTGGGACTGCTTTCCTTTATGGTTTGGGGGACAAATTCACCTGTAGCTTATTGTTTTAGACAAATGTTTGAAGATTTATTTTTATGTACATGAGGGCCTGCTTGTATATATATATATATATATATATGCACCGTGTGCATGTTTCATGCCCTTGGAAACCAGAGAGGACATCAGATATCCTAGAACTGGATTTGGAGTTGGTTATGAGCCAGTATGTAGGTGTTGGGAAAAGAACCCAGGTCTTTGGCAAAAGCAATAAGTACTCTTAACTGCTGAGATATCTTCCCAGCCCTGTTTGAAACATTTAGTTAACAACATTTAGTCCCCTATCTGATTTAGGATTGGTAAAGATCCTTTCCTAATCTGGTGGTGGCTTTTTGTCTTACTGACAGTGCCTTTTGCCTTACAGAAGCTGTGCAGTTTTATGAGGTCCCATGTGTCAATTCTTGATCTTACAGCACAAGCCATTGCTCTTCTATTCAGGAATTTTTCCCCTGTTCCCCTATCTTCGAAGCTTTTCCCCACTTTCTCTTCTATAAGTTTCAGTGTCTCTGGTTTTATGTGGAGTTCCTTGATCCACTTAGACTTGAGCTTTGTCAAGGAGATAAGAATGGATCAACTCGCATTCTTCTACATGATAACCGCCATTTATGCCAGCATCATTTGTTAAAAATGCTATCTTTTTTTCCATTGGATGGTTTTAGCTTCCTTGTCAAAGATCAAGTGACCATAGGTGTGTGGGTTTATTACTGGGTCTTCAATTGACCCACTTGTCACTATTCCATTGATCTATTTCTCAGTGTACCAGTACCATGCAGTTTTTTTGTTTGTTTGTTTTTTTGTTTTTTTGTTTTTTTTTAATCACAATTGCTCTGTAGTACAGCTTGAGAGGTCAGGCATCAGGTGATTCCCCCAGAGGTTCTTTTATTGTTGAGAATAGTTTTTGCTATCCTAGTTTTTTTGTTATTCCAGATAAATTTGCAAATTGCCCTTTCTAAGTCGGTGAAGAATTGAGTTGGAATTTTGATGGGTATTGCATTGAATCTGTAGATTGCTTTCAGCAAGATAGCCATTTTGACTATGCTAATCTTGCCTACCCATGAGCATGGAAGATCTTTCTATCTTCTGAGATCTTCTTTGATTTCTTTCTTCAGAGACTTGAAGTTCTTATCATACAGATCTTTCACTTCCTTAGAGTCACACCAAGGTATTTTATATCATTTGTGACTATTGTGAAGGGTGTTGTTTCCCTAATTTCTTTCTAAGCCTGTTTACCCTTTGTGTAAAGAAAGGCCACTGATTTGTCTGAGTTAATTTTATATCCAGCTACTTCACTAAAGTTGTTTATCAGGTTTAGGAGTTCCCTGGTGGATTTTTTAGGGTCAGTCATATATACTATCATATCATCTGCAAATAGTGATATTTTGACTTCTTCCTTCCCAATTTGTATCACCTTGATCTCCTTTTGTTGTCTAATTGCTCTGGCTAGGACTTCAAGTACTATATTGAGTAGGTATAGAACTCAAGAAGATGGACTACAGAAAATCAAATAACCCCATTAAAAATGGGGTACAGAACTAAACAAAGAATTCTCAACTGAGGAATACCGAATGGCTGAGAAACACCTGAAAAAATATTCAACATCCTTAATCATCAGGAATGCAAATCAAAACAACCCTGAGATTCCACCTCACACCAATCAGAATGGCTAAGATCAAAAATTCAGGTGATAGCAGATGCTGGCAAGGATGTGGAGAAAGAGGAATACTCCTCCATTGTTGGTGGGATTGCAAGCTGGTACAACCACTCTGGAAATCAGTCTGGCAGTTCCTCAGAAAATTGGACATAGTACTACTAGATGATCCAGCAATACCTCTCTTGGGCATATATCCAGATGTTCCAACTTGTAATAAGGACACATGCTCCACTATGTTCATAGCAGCCTTATTTATAATAGCCAGAAGCTGGAAAGAACCCAGATGTCCCTAAGCAGAGGAATGGATACAGAAAATGTGGTACATTTATACAATGGAGTACTACTCAGCTATTAAAAACAATGAATTTATGAAATTCTTGGCCAAATGGATATATCTGGAGGATATCATCCTGAGTGAGGTAACCCAATCACAAAAGAACACACATGATATGCACTCACTGATAAGTAGATATTAACCAAGAAACTTAGACTACCCAAGATACAATTTGTAAAACACATGAAACTCAAAAAGAAAGAAGAACAAAATGTGGATACTTCATTCCTTCTTAGAATAGGGAACAAAATACCTATGGAAGGAGTTACAGAGACAATGTTCTGAGCTGAGATGGAAGAAAGGACCATTCAGAGATTGCCCCACCCGGGGATCCATCCCATAAACAACCACCAAACCCAGACACTATTGCATATTCCACCAAGATTTTGCTGACGGGACCCCGATATAGCTATCTCTTGTGAGGCTATGTCAGTGGATACAAATACAGAAGTAGATGCTCACAGTCATCTATTGGATGAAACACAGGGCTCCTAAAGAAGGAGCTAGAGAAAGTACCCAAGGAGCTGAAGGGGTCTGCAACCCTATAGGAGGAACAATATGAACTAACCAGTACCCCCAGAGCTCATGTCTCTAGGTGCATATGTAACCGAAGATGGCCTAGTCAGCCATCAAACGGAGGAGAGGCCCTTTGTCTTGTGAAGATCATATGTCCCAGTACAGGGGAATGGCAGGGTGGGTTGGAGAGTAGGTTGCGGGGGAGGGTATAGGGGACTTTCGAGTTAGCATTTGAAATGTAAATGAAGAAAATATCTAATAAAAAATAAAAAAAAACAATATTTAAAATTTATTTTGTAAAAATAATGTTTGCTAGCTTAGGATGTGGCTAAGTGGAAACATACATGGGTAGTAATCATGGGGCCTTGCGTTTGACCCCAGCACCTAAAAATACTTTATTATTTAAAAAGAGAAAAAATCATATATATGCTAATGTGGATGTCTGTATTTTTAAGGTTTTACACACACACACACACATTGTTTAAAGACTGATATGTAGGATACATATTTTTTCTCATCCATCTGTTATCCATACTCATTTGTTTGCAACTTATATGTAGTTGCTTTCATAGCAAATGTGAATTATTTGCCTCAGACCTTTTTGGTCCCACAAAACCCAAGATATTTACTATTTGAGCCTTTACTGTGATATTGTGCTGCCCCCTATAGAGCATAAACAGATGCCCTGGCATGCATGATAGGAATAGACATCAACTCATTGGTTAGGAGTAGCTTTAAGGTTAGTCAGTGTTTGAACTGAAACACTGGTCTTCCAGATGTCCTGAGTTCAACTTCCTGCAACCATCTGTAATGGGATCCAATGCATGCCCTCTCATAGTGTTGAAAGACACTACCAGTGTACTCATTTACATAAATAAATAAATAAATAAATAAATCTTTTAAAAAAAAGTTTGCCAAGTTCTTCTCAGAGAAAAAAAATCATCGTTTAATGGTGATTGTCTTTTGTAAATTCTGGTGGCTTATTTGCTTACTTTATGTGTATCTGAGGAGACTAAACTTAGGCAGAGTCATTTGCCAATGAGAATATGACCAGCTGTGGAGCTGACTGACCTCATTTTATAGAAGCCTGTGGATGATGTTATAATAGGTTAGGGTTTCTCCACCCTTGCACCATTCCAAGCTTATATAACATTATATTTTGATGTGATTAAACACACTGTTGACTTAATGTTCTTTGGGGGGGGAGCTCATTTAAAACATTATTTCTGTTATTAAGAAGCTGTGGTGACTTGAAGCTAAGAAATCTTTTTTCAAGAAACTTTGATAAGTAAGAGAACTCAAAAAGACTGTAAATCTAAAATCTTACTCAGCTAAGGGTGGAGATTTTCATGGGTTTTCAGAGTAATTATATCTTTTCTCCGCATGTGCCTGTGGTTGGGAGCTATCACCTACACAGAACTTGTGGTTTTATAGAATGCCTCAACAGTCTGAGGACTCTGAGATACCAGGTTCCTTTCTGGGGTACAGAAAGCAGCAGTAAAGCAGATGAGTTGCAGCTGCGATTATACAGTACCTGTAGGAAAGAATACCTACCTATTCCGGTAGGAAATGTCTGGAGTTAGGTATAGTGAAAGATTGAAGTAGCAACTCTGAGCACACTTATCAATTGTATCTTCCTGTACAGACTACAGACACATAATTAGGGTTTAAGGTTGATGCTGTATTATTACCACCAGATGTTAAATATTTGATTTTCAATTATTCTTCATACCTTAGGATAATTCAAAAGGTATTTTGGACCCTTAAGACAACTATGATTCCTAGATCTCAGAGCTAAATTGGCCCTTAAGCGTTTGTGTTAGTCTATTTAATATCTGTTGGTTGAGAAATCCATGCTCAGCAAATATCTGCTTTTGTGAAATTATCAACTTTTTGAAAATGTTTTTTAAAAATATAAAGGTACTTAGTTATCTTTACAGTAATTTCTTATTTAAACCACTCATGTTTCCCTTGAGAGAGTTAAATGTTTCTGTAAAGTTTAAATATAGGAATAAAGACATTTACATTTAACAAGAGAGCAAATCAGTGCTAGAATTGGCAAGAAAGGAGAGTTCTGAGAACTTGAAGTGTTCTGAATTGTCTCTTTTTGTTTTGATGTGAATGAAAATAGGAAGATAGCATTCAGGAAGGAAGGGTGTGAAGATAGCTCGGTTACAGTAGGCTATAGTGATGTCTTGCTTGTGTTCAGTCAACACTGTCATACTACTGTAAGTTCTACTAAAGTCAGTTCTGGTCAACAAACATTTTTGTCATCGTGATTGTAATCTAACTCAATTATTTAAACTTTTAAGATATGGAGTTTAATTAGTTATTTAGTTTTCATTTTTTTAGCATTGGGTCTCAACATACAGCACAGGCTGGTCCAGGATCTGGAACTGCCCCTCTGCCATCTGAATGTTGGGATAAGGCATGCAGTGCCATTCCCAGAAAATTACACACACACACACACACACACACACACACATTTTTCAGCATTTTATATTTAACCCAAGTTCAAAATATGCAAACTGGGAACACAGAAGAGAACTGTGAGTAGAAATAACTAGGAGAAAGGACAGTTTAAGGCAACATAGAGAATAATTTCTGTTCCCGGTATTGGGTTCTAATTGTTTAGCTGCTGATTTTACTAGGTGAGTCCAAAGATTGCTGCTTTCTAAAGGAACATAAATACAGTTTAAATCACCTACATTTTTCTTACAACACTCAATATATGTTTTAAAAATCTATTCCAGAGATGTCAAAGAAAATGCAGCTTTTGCTAAACAGAAAACGTACCTAGAGATGGTGTAGGTGCTGATCTCCATGGAAAAGATTATGTGTAGCGTCTGTGCAAACACTTAAAAATGAAAACAAGCACACAGAAGAATAATTATGATAATAATAAATGAACAGGGAAAAATCAATAATGCAAAAATGAAATAATTAAAACAAGTTGAAATTATCTAACTAGAATGAGCAATAATTAAAAGGCATTGACTTACCACCTGTAGGATATTAAGAAAATGTTAATTTCATATATATCAAATGTGTTCAATTCTAAAGCACCCAGCTATAAAAGATTAAAGGAAAATGAGCAGTGAATGATCTGAACAGTCACATGTGATGGTTTTACACATGTATAATAATTGAAATTATAGCGAGAGGAGCATGAAGGGAATATAAAGGATTGAAGGTTGAGAATGTAACATTTAAAAATCAGAAAATGTGAAGCTTCAGGAATTCCGTGTGTACAAATTGATTATAATGTATCCTATAAATTGCTAAAATAGCTAATAGTCATTCCAGTGATAATAATAATAATAATAAAAAACATTTTGAGACAGGGTCTTTCTATGTAACCCCAGCTAGCCTGGAATTCATTCACTGTGTGTAACAGGCTGGCCTTGAACTCATAGAGAGTAGTGGGATTAAAGATAATGTGTCACCTTGCCCAGCTTGAAGAAAGTAGTAAGGGACTTTAAAAGTATCCAACTGCCATTTACAAAGGAGCGATCAACTTTTTCTAATTTATGTACTTAAAAATACTATGTCATAAAGTCTGCATGTGTGGGTCTGTTTAAAACTAATTTTATATTTCAGATAATAAGCATGCAGGCCCATTAAAGGAACTACACAAAGCAATATAAATTTAAATTAAAGTTGACTGTTTTATCATCATGTTTTTATTTTGTTTGTTTTTGATAGGCAAAATATCATTTTTGCCTATCACAAAAGAAAACTTTTAAAAAGTTTTCTTATGGGAGCATACTGTTAGTTTATAATAACCATATTATCAGTTATAATTTATTATTGTTGTTGAGGCAAGGTTGTCTTCTAGGCTGAATTAAAATGTTTGGTGGTCCTCTTGCCTCTGTCATGCAGATGTTAAGACAACAGGCTTGGGCCCCTGTTTGTGACTAAGGCTTTTACTTTATAAAATAAGCCTTAAAGTCTGATCATTAGATATAATTTTATTGTTAAGTTAACCTAAATATATTTTGTGAAAAAAGTTTATGGTAAATTCAGCCTAACCTCATTTATAAGTGTATGTGTATATATGTATGTATTTGAAGCTCTGCCAATTATAGATGGGAAATGAATTGCAAAGTATAAAAACTGCTTCTACTTTCTGTTTCTGTCTCAGTTGATGGAACATTCAGTTATGTATTAGAATTTCTGGGTTGTTGATATTTCTCACCCTTACCAACATTTGAGAAAACTGTTGTGCTAAATAATTTCCAGGGACACATCTATGTATATTTATTTTTTCTCATTTTAATGATTTTTTTTAAAAAAATGAAATTGAAGTGATTTTGCACCTGAAGTTCACCAAAGACAGCCTCCTGTTTCTTTTTTATTCAGAGATTTTTATCAGAGGAATGTAGACTGGAATCTGCAATGGTTCTCAAAGTCCCAAAGTGGTAAGTGAGACCAGTTAAGTCTTTTCTTACCAATATTTAGTTGTCATTTTTCTCTATAGTTCTTTACTGAAGTATTTGAAATGATGAGTGACATCAATTCTAGTGCTTACACATCTAATAACTTTAGAGTCTGGCTATTAGAAGCTCTGTGTTTGTGTTCCTAATTGTTTTGATTTATTTGGTACCTGGAATCAGGTTTAAGGAAAAGGGAGTGGGTGGGCAGGAGGCTATCCACATGACACTGTCCACATTGCCTCTTCTTTTTGGAGCTAAACAAACCACATCTCTAAATTGATGTGTGGGCCTAGTTGATCTTGTTAGACTGACAGTAAAAGGGGCATTTCCTGTTTTCATCCTATCAGTTCAAGAATTAGAACTCAGATTTATTTTCAATTTTGTAATCCAAGTGAAGGGCTTTGGAGACTGGTATATAAAATACTAAATGTTTAAAAGAGTGAATCCTAATTTAAGCCTAATGAAAAAATGAAGATTAGACCTGTGAAATTTAAGAATGTGACAGTGTAATGAATTAAGAGAACACATATTTATTTATTTATTTACATTATTTCATTGAATTTGGGGCTGATAATGACAAAATAGTTGGTAAGAATCAAAAATACTTATGAGTTTGAAAAATCCTCATAAGAATTATCCAGGGATGTGAACCCAGATCATTGGGAAAGGACTTGCTTAGAGTGTCCTGCGTTAGCACACACACATACATACACACACATTCAAAAAAAAAGACATGAAAAATAAAGATGTTTTGGAGCTAAAAATTAATTTTCAAGCTGACATTTTAGGGTTATAGTACATTTTTCTATGTATGAAGTTTTTGTTGTACGAATAAAAAAATGATTTGAAAATATTTGAAAAATTTTCCGAGGTGAATCTTGCTAATAAGTAGCCCTAGGTGGATTAGTATTTATGATTTAGTTCAAGCTATCCTTGAACTCAGGGTGGTTCTCTTCTCTCAAGCACCAGAGTGCTGGGATTGTAAACATGTACCACCATGCATGTCCTATTAAAAAGCAATAATTTTAGATAAGACCTGATATGTTTATATATACACACATATATGTATGTATGTGTGTGTGTGTATATATATATATATATATATATATATATATATATATATATGCATGTTCATGGAATACATATTGAGTTTATTCTAATGTAAATTTACAAAAAAGCTTCAGCGTTAAAACTGACTTTGTGGTGTCTATATGAATGATCTCAAAGGAGATGACTTAGCAAGATAACTCACGAATTTTACCCAGTAGCAAAACACATAACTTAAAAGGTGACTGATAGTGTGCCTTTGGGAATGGTCCAGCAACTTGGACTTTGTTTGTTTTAACATGTTGATATAGAATTCATTCTAAAGGTCCTGCTATGATTTATTTGACAAATTATTCCCATATTTACATTGCTAGAAGTGGAGGTATCTGTCTCTATATATTCAACAAATAGCTTAATATATATTCTGATTCAATTAGTGTAGATAATATTTCAACCTCAGATCTGTTGTGTCTTGTGTTATCCCAGAAGACAAAGATGAAGTTAATTTCTTTGCAGCCCTTTAAATCTCAATTGAAAGTCATTGTCTTTGAGAAATGTAAAAAGTAAATGTTAAGGCAGATGATTTTTGTATATCACATGTGACACCATCCTTACCATTCTTCTGTAACTTTTAATTTCTGCCAGAAGTACTTATTTCATCTCACATTCCCCTCTTATTATGTAACCTTTCTACCTGGCCTGTGCAACAATGAGAAAGCCCAGTTGTCCATGGTGACTATAGGAAGCACAGAGCTTGCTCTATTTTTCTTTCTCAGTAGTTTTTCTTTGTTGTTAGATACAACTGAAATTATATTAGAAATTATATTAGAGAGTAAAGCCAGCCCTTGTGATATATATTTGTAAATACCAAGAATTTAAAATAAAGGCAGAACGATCAGGAGTTCTGTTCTACCTTTGGTGTCGTAAATGATTTGAGACCAGCCTAGGCTGTAAGCAACCTTTCTAAAAAACACACAAAGGAAAAACAAAACAAAGAAAAATAAGCACTATAAATTATATTATACTTTCCAGCAAGGTAGAATTTTATGATTAAGTTGTAAATGATAATTTTAAATGTTATTTAACAACTCTATTAGCTATTAGTATGACCCAGCCAGCCCCTCCCCACCCTAATAATCAAGGCAGAGTCTTATCATTTTTTAAATCAACTTTAGTACCATTAGTGGACATATTACCCATAATCTATTTTTTCTATGGTAGCTGTTAATTATAGCTGTGTTCCCCCAAGCATTTGCTATTAGAGTCTTACCTGGGTTATTTCTGCTCTATTGTCTGTCCTCAGGGGCCATTTCACTTGGCATGTGCTCCTGGCCCATCACATCTAATGGAAACCTCCCATTCTCTGTTTCCTTTCTCCTTCTCTCTCCTCCTTCCTCCTCTTTTTCTGTTGTGGCCCTTACCTCTGGCCCCCAGCTCTGTAACAAAAACCCTGCCTACCTCTCTTTTCTCCAGTAATTGACCATAGCCACTTTTCTTTAACCAATAGCTTTAAATAGGGGAGCAAGGTATACAGAACATAAAGTGGTAAACATGAGATTTAACTCATCTGCGGGGCAATCATTTCTTAGGATACAAAATTTAGCATTTGAATGTATAACAGCACCAGACCAAACCCCAAAATTAGGTCGTTAATACTACCTAAGAACTTTACCTCGGTTATGTGGTTTTTTGGTTTTTCGAGACAGGGTTTTTCTGTGTAGCCCCGGCTGTCCTGGAACTCACTCTGTAGACCAGGCTGGCCTCGAACTCAGAAATCCGCCTGCCTCTGCCTCCCGAGTGTTGGGATTAAAGGCGTGCGCCACCACGCCCGGATTGGTTATGTTTGTTTTAACAGCAATATGTCTTAATTAACATGTATTTATGAAGTACTGATATACAGGAAAATAGAGCTATGAAATTAGTGGTTCAAGACTATATATTTTACATCATGTATTTCACAGGTACATACAATATAATGTAGGGGAATTTTAGAGGACATTGATCCCATTTTCTTAACATATTCTGAAGCATGGTAAGACAAATTTAGCATGACAGTATAGTGCTTTGCTAGGAAGCTCGTTCGCCTCTGTCTGTGAAACAGTAAAAGTTCAAGACATGTGACTCATTATTTAGTGCATGCTCTGATTAGAATGATTTTTTGTCTCTTATATATTTAGAATGTTCTGTGCATTTATAACTTCTACCCAGTAGATGCTTATTTCTTCCCTCAGAAGCTAGCTTTCAGATGTGCAGAGACAATTATGCATGTCTCTATTTCATGCTCTTGTTACTGGTCCAAACAGCAAATTTCTTCAACATATGAATGGATTACCAGATACCACAGTTCACTTGGCCATTATATTTTGCACACAAACTCAGAAGGTTCATAGATGTAGCTAGCTACTGTGCCTTAGTATGACCTGAATGATACAGTGTACTATAGATATACTATACTTTGTTCAAAATAGAAATTTATAAAATAAGTTTATTGTATATTATTGGAGAATTTAATTCTTATTATTGATAAAATTTTACAATGTGACTCTTGATGAATTTGTGTTATTAAAGAGATTTACTAGATATGTGCAATATTTTGCTTTAACAAGTTTTCTTGGAAAGTAATTTGACATTTAGACAGTTTCGATTAAAAGAGAAAGGGTTATAACTAAAAAAATTGATGTTCCAGTAAATATATACATTTTACAGAAGTACGTGTGTATTTTCTAAGTAAGGATTTTTCTTTCCTTTTTTCCTCCTTTGCTCTTTAGGTTTTTAGTTTTGCTTTCTTATAGTTAAGAAACATTTTATGCATTTAATGTGGAATTTATAGGTTCATCAGAAGAAAATACATTAGAATCTTATTTCTAAATTGTACTATTATTTATTTACATTGGTCTCTATTTTACTTACATTAATAAACAGATTTTTGGCACTGTATTAATGATTAATGCTCAATTTGGAAGAAAATTAATTTATTGGTAAAATTTTAACACCAATGATAAAAACCTAAAAGTTGCATTTTTTTTTTCTGAGTATTCAGGTGATCATAAAGTTTCTTCTCTATACAGATGTACTTACACACTGAGGTTACTGCACTTACAGCACACACTTCCTCTGTGTTTGAGCAGGTAGAGTAGTTTCTACAGTTACTGTCATATCTGCAGGAGCTGCTCCGCAGCCCAGAGGCTTCCCCAGCTGGCTGGATTTGGAGCAGCAGTTTCAGAAATGCCATTCTCATCCATTCCAGTTTTTATTAACTTTTTACTAAAACTGTTTATTTTCTAAAAATACTTTAGAGCATTCTGAAAAAGAAAAACAGTCAAATAAATATTTTTTCTTGTTGATTTGTCACGCATTGGCTTTCTTACCTTTAGACTGTTAGTTACTGTTTGTGGATTTGAAAACAAAAATAGAATTGCCTTGGGGTCATGTTCTGAGCTAAATCTGCAACTCATAACATTCCTCACAAGTGATCCAGTAGAAACTCCATTGTACAGATGCAAATAAATCCCAAGGTAAACTAAGACTCAGGGCCATTGCCCTAAGGGCCTGTTTTGCCCTGCTCTAGCCTATGATTCAAACATAGTCCTGTCAGTAATACAAGATCACTGTTGACCTTCTGTGGTGTTACTAGAGTGCAGTCTGCCCTAGAGTTTACTTTCTGCACAAGCCAAGAATATGTAACACCAATTTGATTTCATGACAATAGCAATTTTTTCAGATAAGAAACATTTTTGTTCATGTGACATACAAGAATGTACATCATTATAGTTTTCCTGTTTTAAAATTAATAATTTGAATTTGTATTTTTTTAGAGAAATTTTAAAAATTAGATTATTTTCTTCATTTACATTTCAAATGCTATCACCTTTCCTAGTTTCCTCTCTGAAAGTCCACTGTGCCCTTCCCCCAACCCTGCTCCCCAACCCACCCACTCCTGCTTCCTGGCCCTGGTGTTTCCCTATACTGGGGCATAGAATCTTTGATGGCTGTCTAGGCCATCCTCTGCTACATATGCAGCCAGAGGCATGAGTCCCACCATGTGTTTTCTTTGATTGGTGGTTTAGTCCCAATGAGCTCTGGGGGTACTGGTTAGTACATACTGTTATTCCTTCTATGGGGCTGCAGACCCCTTCAGCTCCTTGGGTATTTTCTCTAACTCCTTCATTGCCGACCCTGTGCTCCTTCCAATAGATGATGAATTCGTATTTTTGAGACAGACTCCCATGTAGCCAGGCTGGATTTCACTAGGTAGTTGAGGATGAGCTTGTGCTCTTTGTTCCCCTTCCTTCTCTTCCCAAATAGGAGCACTACACATTCTGCCAACAGTTTTGGCTTTTCCTGGGTTTTAATGTCTGTAGCGTTCAGATTATGACTATGGCCCTACGGTTTATGCAAAAAGTAGTCAGGATGTCCCCCCAAAAAGCTTGAAGAACAAAATAAATGGTATTACTGATAGTTTCTATACTAGAGCAATTTAGAAGTGCTATCTTATCATTACTGCTTACATGTATGGAATCTTTTTTATTTAGCATGGTCAGCAGAGAATGTAAGGGCAAAGAAAGAAAAGAAGGGGTCTCTAGTTAGTCTCAAAACTAAGAAAATACTGTTCTTTTAAGTGTAAGAGAATCTATTATTCAGTGTTAAATAAATTTTATAATGAAAGAGAATGCATTTTTCATAATTAACCTATTCAGTTATGTTTAAGAAACATTTTTTGTAAATGTAAGAAAAATGGCCACATGTTAACTGTGGCATAACCATAATATCTTACATGTGATTTTAGATATGTAAATATTAGGTTACTGTTGAGTTGTAATGGAATACTTGATAATATCAATAAATACTACATATACTTCAGAATTTTTGTAAGGTATTTGTTTCGGTGTTGCTTTAAAATCCTTAGTACTTCTGTGTATATTAGGTCTGACAGTTCTTAAGCTAATAAAGTCTAACAGAACATATTGAACCATTAAAGAATTTAAGCAGTATGGGTTGTTTCAAATTTACCCTCACACAATAGAGATTTTAAATCTTTTAAAATGAAAGTGTTAGCACAATAAATACATAGAAGGGACTGCAAAATAAGGATAGTTAGTGCATGCTGTGGAAAGCCTGTAAATTGCCACAAAACCCCACAAACAAACCCAACACACCCCCAAACCGATTATCCTCACGAGCGTTTCATGCAATTTGACAGTGAAAAGTGCACCCTGTAAAAGCTGTTACACTAAGCACTTCATTTAAAGTGTCCTTCTCACCCTGAAATTATACTTACTCCCTTCAAGTGAAGATTCAGAATTTGTTCCCTGTTTATTTTGGTTGCAATTACTTATGTGTTGATTTTTGATGCCCACCCCTCTACCTGATAATCTAGAAAGTCTTTTGGGTTTCTTCTTTGCAATAAACACACAATCTGTACTGTAGGTTACGTTCAGTAATAATAATAAAATCCTCAGCCTGCAACAAAGATACTCTGTATGATAATAAAATAGAGAACCTAGCATACCAAGTACCCAGGATAACACAAAATAATGTAAATGGGCCCCAAAGCCCTCAAAATATGTACCAGCCTACAAACATTTAGCTGGCATTGCCACACACAGTTGCTTAGTTTGATTTACTTGAGTTTTTGTTAAATGCCTTGAAAAAGCGCCTGATTCATTTATGTTAGAAAGACAGTTGGAAACTTGTAGGCGAGATTCTGACTGTGGGATTCTGTTCTCCATGTGATGAGTGTTTCTTTCCCTGTGCAACAAGGACCCTGAGCATCTGGCTGCATTCCCTGTTCTTTGTGATAGCCTTTTCGTCTTTTCTAAGCTTGCTCTGGTACAGCTTTTTTATTTTTTTTTTTTTTTTTTTTTTTTTAAACTGGGAACTGAAGTCCTGAGTTTTGGGTCCAACTCTGATACTAACCAATAGAACCATTTGGAATATTAGTCTCAGAGTCTGAATTGGGAGTGTGAGCACATAATAATTTTAAATGTTAATATTGGGAAAGAGGTCAGTTACCTGGTAATTGTTTATCTTCCTGAATCCCCCAAAAAACCATTTACTGAGTCATTTACCAATGAATATTCCTCCTGAAATAAATTTATTGAAACATATATTCACTCACTACCCATTTTTTCATTTTTTTCATTATTCATTTTAATCTACCAACTAGTGTGATACATCAACTTGCTTAATAGCAAATTATTAACTTCTTGAAATGTGTTTATATTACATCTGTCTAAAGTTTATTACAAATTGGTCTGGATAGAATGGTTTTAAATACAGGAATTTTTAGTGACAAGTATTAAGTTTGTTTGGTTTTATTATTTCTTTATAATAGCAATTTGACCCCAGATATTTTGTAATAGAATTATTTATCAGTTCAGTTCTGTTGAATGCTAAATTTCTTATGTGTATTTGATAACTGAATGTAGTAATTTTAATGCTTTTTAGCATGTTAAAACAGAAGATATGTCTTACTGAACTATATGAGAAAAATATGAATTTAGGTTCATAAAGGATTAAGTTGATGGAAGACGTTTACAAATGAAACATTTCATGTTGTGACTTATAAACTCAAAAGGATTCAAGAAATTTGTATATAATTTGATATAAAACAAACATTCTCATTCCCAAAAGTTATTGTACCAAAGAATAATGAAATTCTCAGATACAATCTGCATAGACATAGGCCAAGATTACGGTAAATATCATGGTTAATTGAAACATTGGACTTATCAGTCCTAAAATATCAAATAACTCTCCCAAAGCTTGATAAACCTAATTATTTAGTACAGTTAACTATCAATATTACACAAGTTTTAAGGAAACAAGTTTTAGGTAAACTGGGGAATTGTTACTTGACAAGGTGGATTTATTTTTGGCATTGTAAACCTAGGCTTTTTATTTCTTTATTATCCTTCCTGCCCAAGTTGGAAGAGGCAGGGCATGTGGTACAATATGAGGCTGGAAGGGAGACTGTCCATGTCTTAGGAATAAGCCCCCATCCCCCAGCCATACCCTATAACTGCAATTCGAACCATGTTGAAATTCTATGTGTATATGTATTTTTATATTGACCGATGTATGACCAAGGGCTGTTTGAGAAACTAAGGAAATTAAAAAGACCTATATGAGAACCAGAAAGTTAATTTTTGCACTCGCTGTGTCTTGCCACTACAGCGAATTTTGTTGCTATGAGCATAGAGATGTCTGTCTCTGAATGAATATATCAAGTTGTGCAGCAATGCACTCGCTGTGTCTTGCCACTACAGCGAATTTTGTTGCTATGAGCATAGAGATGTCTGTCTCTGAATGAATATATCAAGTTGTGCAGCAAGTTCTTTGCATATGTCAAGAAGAAAATGGCCCTGTGCTCAAGCAGGGGCAGAGATAAAACTAAATTAGAGAACCTCATTGTGGCACTGTAATGCAGTAAATTATTCTAAATACTGGTGTTTGTTTTTGTTTTTGTTTATTTGTACTGCATTCTTACTAAAGGCACCACCCCCACTTCTCAATTATTACCTTTCATTAAAGGCAGTGCCATTAGGCTGTAGACTTAAGTGTCTTCTCTGGAACTTTCTTGGAAGAGGCAGATTGTGTTTGAATAAAAAGGGAGCCACAAACTCTGGTGCCTATGCAGAAGACTACTGCTGAGACTCACCTAAAAAGCTTCAAGCCACTCCTCTTCCTTTAGAAGAATTGAAGTAGGATTTTGAGATTTCAAAAAGAAATATATTCCCCAAGTCCTGATTCAAATTCCAAGCTTAATTGTATTAGTGCCCTAGCAGAAGATTATAGTGGTCACAGAATTAAATGTGTGTGTGTGTGTGTGTGTGTGTGTGTGTGTGTGTGTGTGTCTGTCTGTCTGTCTGTCTGTCTGTCTGTCTGTATTGGAGGGGGATTAGTGCTAGGGATCAAAGATATGGCCTTGTGCTGCTAGACAAGTGCTTTCCCATTGACCTCCTTTCTCCAGCCCCAGACTCAATGATTTATAGTAATCTTAGCTGGGATATACAGAAAAGAATAGCTCAAAGTACCTTGTTAGGTACTGTGAGCTGCTGAACTAGAAATGGAGGCTTCTTAAGAGGATAATATATCATGGAAGATTATTTACTAGGTTAAAAACTCACAGCATATCCAATTATTGTAATATAGGAATACATAAGTTAATCTGTCAAACATTTACAGTGATTTATGTTAAGTCAAGTACTGCATATAGCTAAGATAAAAAGGAAAACAAGACAAAACCTCTCTTGGACCTTAGGGATCATATATTGCACTGCATCCTCACCTTCTTTTCTACTTATACAAGTTTGCTCCTGATAGGATTATTTAAATACCAAGTGGTTTTTTTTATCCATAGAAAAATGGAATAATAATTGTATGTTCCTCACAGAATTTCCAAAAAGATGAAATGATATACTTAAATTCTTTTTTTTTTAACTATCAATTCTTTTATTTTCAGATTATAAATGCTTAAATTCTTTAGGTAAAATGTTAACTGATTAGTTAGTGGAGGCTTTCTGGAATACCTTTTTTCTGTAGAAAGTTTCAGTACTTACTAAGAAACGTTAGTAGAGTATCAGTTGAGTATTGGCAAATAAATTTCAGATGATTAATTAATTATGAAGTCTGACAATCACTAATTAATAGGCTAATTGCTTATCCTTAACATTTCCTCTATGAAAATTAAAGCTCTGTTAGTGTGTGTCTAGCAGAGGAAGTGTGACAGGGCCTCCACCTATTCTGAGATGACACGATTAGAACACTGGTTCTGAAACTGCCATTCAGTGAACCATTTGCACTTTTTAAAGCAGTAAATGATGCATCTGAATGCTCAGAGCAGTAGCAAAAGATTTGATTTGTTCATTTAAATTTAGTTAATCCTTATTTCTTTATTTTAAAAAGGCACAATGCATTTTGAAACTTAAAAGGGAGTTATTATAATAATACAACAATTGAAATTGAAATCACATTAAAAATAAGGAAAATACATTCTTAATTCCACTGTTGCAGATGGGTAGAGCAGACAATTAATTATACTTTTACAGAATTTTAAATATTAAATACTTAATGAAAGCATAGTACTGTTTCAATAGGATCTTAAACTCATCCTCTTTGGGGATTTATATTTGTATTCAATGCATTGAATATCCTTGTGTATTAGGTACTGTGACATATTTGTGGGTGATCAGGTAATCACAGTCCATGTGCTCGTGAAGTTTGTTCTTTGCATGTCAAGATGACTAATTACACTATGGTCCAACACAACAACTGATGCACATAGAATAATGGCACATTGCTACAGACATACTGGAGAGGACACCAGTCCTAAGCTTGTTAAGAGGAAGGGGAAAGAGTGATAGGTGTTTGGGAAGCCTAAGGGACACCGGATTTATTCTAGACCTAAAGTTGAAGATGAAAGAAGCAAGGAGGAAAACATTGTTTGAAGCAGAAGAAGCTCTGTTGTGGTATAAGCGAGCTCCATCTCCCTAGATTGTATAATCTTGGGATGTGTAAACTGAAGCTGGATTCTAAAGAGCCCCTGAAGTCTCAACAGGAAGTTTACAGTTTATCCTGAGTGCCTAGGACCTTGAACTCCAAGGATCTGTGTGGTAGGATGGAGATCCAAGAATAAATGTTGAAGGCTAATTTGGAAGCTAAATCATTGGAGTAGGTAGTTGATTAAACTCAGGAGATACAAGAAAAGAAGTCTTTCTTATTTGTAGATTTCTCTGAGAAATAAAAATACCAAAACAAGACAAAACCTCTCTTGGTCCTTAGGGATCATATATTGCCAACAGATCATATATCGCCAAGGTAGATGCCAAGGTAGGTCCACATTTTGGCAGAAATGTAATTAGCATGATGAAAATTAAGCTTGGCTTTGATGATTAAATTTTAAAACTCAGATGCTATGAAAAACAATTCAACAAGTAGTTTAAAATAGTGAACAATTCAGTAGAATTATTGAATATGCTTATTTATTGGGAAGTTAACTGCATACAGTCGATATAAATGCTAAATCCTTCAAACAGTATTAGGAAAGTAGAACATTTATCCCAAACCCAAGTTTTTTTGGTTTTTGTTTTTGTTTTGTGTGTGTGTGTGTGTGTGTGTGTGTGTGTGTGTGTGTGTGTTCAAAGGGGAAGAAATTTTTGAGAGAAATGAATGGGCAGGCAGATTGGGATAAAAGCAGAAATATAGAATGTTGTGAAGGAGCTTTTCCAGAGATAAGAGGTTGTTATTAATTCAGGCAGAAACTAGGAAAGGTAGTAGATAAGATATTTCTGTTAATATCTTTGGAACAAGGATTCTCTGAGAGTGATGGCTAGAAAGAGATACCCAGGTGTCCTGTAAAGTCTATAAAGCAGATGATGACATTAGGGTATTCTTGTAAACAAATGTGGTTAGGAAAAGAATTATTGTATTAAGAATACTTAATTATTAATATATTTGTAGAGTATGAAGAATTCTATTCAATCTATACCCACAAAAACCAAGAAAGTTTAGTGAGGAGAAGAAAGAAAAAGAAGAATGAAGCCGGGCCTGGTGGCGCAGGCCTTTAATCCCAGCACTCGGGAGGCAGAGGCAGGCGGATTTCTGAGTTCGAGGACAGCCCNGTNTACAAAGTGAGTTCCAGGACAGCCAGAGCTATACAGAGAAACCCTGTCTCGAAAAAAAACCAAAAAAAAAAAAAAAAAAAAAAAAGAATGAAATTCATTTGTGTGGATTTTTATCTTTATTTAAAATGTTCTCTAACATAAACTTCTGTCATTCATAAAGAATTAAGTTGATTTTAAACATCTGCTTTATTTCAGTTAGGGATATTAAACATATATGAAATGATATAAGAGATTACTTCTTATTGTAGTACTATTTAAAAATGAGTTTTAGAAGAAATTACTGTTTTGAAGCCAAGAAAATACTTTAGACTAAGAGTGTATTACTAATTCTCAAACTGCTTCATGAGAACAGTGGTTCTAAATAATTGCAAATATTATAAATTTTACTTGCTTATACAAAGAAATATTTTAAATATATTTAGATATCTGTTTTTATTAGTAAGTATCTAAGTGAGTCTTTGAAGGTGGCTAGATGCTTGATGTACATTTCTGTAATGAAAGAGGACGTAAGTGTTTTGATTGCTGGCATTACGTTTTGCAGTAAATGCTTCTCTCTTTCTCTGTCTCTCTATCTTTGTTTTTGTTTTTGTTGTTGTTGGTTTTTTTTTTTTTTTTGAGACAGGGTTTCTGTGTGTAGCCCTGGCTGTCCTGGAACTCACTCTGTAGACCAGGCTTGCTTTGATTTCAGAAATCCACCTGTCTCTGCCTCCCAAGTGCTGGGATTAAAGACAAACACCACCACTGCCCGGCTCTCTGCCCCACTTTGTGTGTGTTTGTGTTTGTGAAATACAGAGGGTTTTTTTGAAGTTCACCCACTCAATCACTTTTTTTTTTTTTTTTTTTTTGCCAAAAATGTCAGTGATGAGAATTCAATACTTTAAGCTACTGTACATTTAAAATGGGATATATTGTTTCCATTATTGTAGTGTTATTAAACAGTATTTTTTTCCCTTTGTAGATGGTGTTGATTTCTTTGAGCCTGTCATTAGAATAGTTAGGAACTGCTAAAGAGTATTCTCTATTTTATAAAAAGAAAAAGAGATGGGAAAAATCCTTATGTGGGCAAGACATTTAAGTGGAAAATTGACTTTGGTGTGTGAAGAAAAGAAAGAATCCCTGCTTTTTCTTTTTAGTACTTTATAAAAGGCAAATACAGTTTTCCTGTTAGGGGCTTCCCTCTCCAATACTTATAATCTCCCTGCCTTTTAAGACAATCTTTGCCTTTCCTTTGTTGCCATCCTAGCACAGGGATACCCTATTCAGTAAGTATAGTCTTGGTTGTCAACCCAAAGCATGATACTGGACAGGTTCTTTTGTGTGTATGTTGGAGTGGAGGTTAAACTGCATTGTTTGTGATGTTTTAGGAAGAATGCACACACGACACCAGAGAGTAGAGTTCATTTTCCTTGCATATGTGAAGTCCTAGGTGTTACCCCCAGTACTACAAAAAAAACCAAGACTACTTTCTTGGAGGAACCAAATACTTGATGTGTAGTTTCCAGTATTTCAATCCAAATCTTTGTTAGAGGCATTCTTGCCCTTATCAGTTGTTTTTAAAGGGATCAGAAATAAATAGCATGTTTTAATTACTGATTGGACAGCAAGTTTGGGAAGTGTTGTAAAAGGGGTTATGTCATATTTGAAAGTGTATATTAATATAGATTTCCTGGCTTCCACACAAAATGGCAATGGTTGTGAACCTACCAAGAGTGAATGTAGAGACACCCTTCAGGGATTATTTTTTACTTAATGTTTTGAGACAAGGTCTCAGGCTGCTGTGGAATATACTGTGCAACCCAAACTGGCCTGCAGTTTGAGGTTCTACTGCTTAGCTAGCCATTTGCCAGCATTCCTGGCATCTGGCAATATTTAAAAAAAAAAAAATACAAAAACAAAAAGAACACCACCACCAACAAAAAACAGAGTGGTCTATTAAAAACGTCCAGAGTGCTTTTCAAGAACTGTTTGAGAGTTACTTAGCAGTAAAAAGAAAGAGGTTGAATACCTGACCTGAGACTGAACAGGTCAAAATCAAATCCATTAGGAGGTATTTTCCTGATAGGAAACCTGTGTTGGGTTACAGAATTTATGAAAGACTGTTTTGCATTGCTCCATCTTGAGACTAGTTTATTGGTCATGCTAAGGTGGGTTTCTAGTACACATGTTCCTTTTTGTTTGGATACACGTGTCTCCTATAGTCTCAGTGACCTAGAACTAACTCTGTAGCTAAGGATGACTTTGAACACCTGATTTTCTTGCTTCCACCTCACAAGTGTTAACTTTTGGCATGTGCTACCATTCCCTGCTTAATACATGTTGCTTTTGACCAGCAGTTTTATATTTAGCTTGAGACCACTCAAAAGTTTATATTCATTGATCTTTGATGGCTCTTGGACGTTCCAGTGACATCATTGTCCCTTCTCATGGCCAGTTACTATATATGCCTCAAAAGCGTTTCCTTAAGCATGTGGTTATGTATCTAAAAGTATTACTTGCTAATTCAGAAGTTGGGTTTTATGCTTACAGTCCTGTATCTATTACTGGGATGTTAGAGCATGTTTTGACAGTTGAGCAACGGAGTTTCTTGTCATTGATTAATACAAGTGTAAGGGTCAGCCGTTATGAAGCATAGTGGCCAAGATGCCCCCAAAACATGCAGACTTATGTATTCTAAACAAAATTTAAAAAATTTCAGATTATAAATTAAAAATATTTTTATCCTTTGGGAATTTCATGCATTGATACAGTGTGTTTAGATCATATTCACACCCCTGCTTCAACTCTTCCCTCCGACTTCTTTAAGATCTGATGCCCAACACCCACTAACTCTATGTCCTTTTTCTTTTTAAAAATTAGCCACTAAGTATACTTATGCAGCCTATCTACTCATAGGTGTGGGGCCCTCTATGGGAACACTGTCACCTACCAGAGTCCACACAAGCACATAAAGCCAATGTTCCATCCCCAGTTAGTAGCATGGGAGGACGTGCAAACCCTAACTCCATATTGGACTGTTGACTGGCTTAATCCTGTAAAGGTCCTCTATAGGCATCTACTCAACTGTGAATTTATGAGTGCGATGTTCCTGCTATGCCTAGAAGATACTGTTATACTCAGGTTATTTCTGAGCTCGGTCTTTCCCATTCCCCCTATGGTCCTTGATCCTTTGGTGGAAGAAATGTTTGATAGTCACAGTTATAGTTGACTATTACAAAGACACTGTTTGCACTCTGAGCAGTTGTGAGTTTTTTTGCGTTGACTGATAGACATTGCTCAAAGGACCTTCTCTGGTGAGGTTGAGAGCTATATCTAGGGGTATAGAGATAGGAATTTAGATGGCAGTTTGATACTATAGCCATTGAGCAGAATTTTAAAAGGGCACCCTTGTGGTCCACACACTCAGGTTCTTGGCCAGATTTACAGTACCAGGAATGCATTTTTGCCTGTAGAATGGGTCTTACATCCAATCAGAAAGTTTTGGTAAAGGCATTAGCATCCCTGCCACTTTGCTCCCTTGGGCAAGTCTTTCCACGCTGGTCTTTACTCTAGCTCATGAGGTTCACAGCTGGGTGACTGCTGGTGACTTTTTTTCCTACAGCAGCCGACATAGACCCTTCCAATACTATGAAGTCTGGCCGACAGGGAAGAAGCTTCAAGTTCAGTAACAACTTGGTTTTGCCAAGTTCCATGACCAAGTGTGTGATGCCTTCAGGAATAGAGTTATATTCTAAAATTCTGGGTGGAAAATAAAGCAATGAAACAGCCTATATTATATGGGGATATCTGGGACAGCTTTGATGTGCTTTTCTAAATAAAAAATTGCAGCCTTGTAGGTTTTTAAAAAATTATATTGATGAAGCATTATATATATATATATATATATATTATATATATTTATATATCATATAGCTATCTTATTCCTATGATATATATGTGTATTTAAATCTTTAATTCTTTCTTTTAGTTTCCAAACTCTTGTTTTGTTTTGTTTTGGTTTTGGTTTTTTGAGACAGGGTTTCTCTCTCTAGCCCTGGCTGTCCTGGAACTCACTCTGTAGACCAGGCTGGCCTGGAACTCAGAAATCTGCCTGCCTCTGCCTCCCAAGTGCTGGGATTTAAGGCATGTGCCACCACTGCCTGGCTAGTTTCCAAACTCTTGACTGGCCATTATTATTAAGTTGAGACAGACTTAGACTTGAATCCTGCTTATGTATTAATAGCTCTTTGCTATTAATAATTATTTAATAATTAAAATAATTTAATCCCTTTAGACTATTTAGGGTATTTATGGACAACTTTAGAATTAAATATACTTATATCACCTGTTCCATAGGTGACAAACATAGTAAGTTGTCCAAGTATCTGTATAAATAGTGATAATACATTTATGGTGAAATAGTGCTCATTAACTTCTCAATTCTAAGACTTATTATTTACTTGATAGATTCAGGTTGTTCTGAAGATCGGATGAATAAATAGGGAAAAATATTTTACTCTGTCTCATATTTTTGTAGGAATCTCTGCATATTATGCAATTTTGTTTCCAGAGTCAAGAATAGAGTTGGCATCCTTAGGGAGTTAGTTTGTTTGGCTTTTCTTATTTCCCCCACTGTTAGCTGGACACTCTGTCTTTGTGGTGGTTGTCTGGCCTCTATCATCTGGGCAAGACAGGTGAATTTTAATTCAAGAGAATAAGTTGGAGAAAAAGATGGAATGGCACCTGTGCCTGATGATGGCCTCTTGATAACCAGGAACAAAGCAAGTGTTCACTGTGCTTTGTTGCTTTGGCTTTGGTGTTTTGGGCTTGTTTTATTTTATTTTTATGTAATTAATCTTAGATAAAAACAGTCAATGTTTTTTTTTTTTATATTTCATTTTTTGAAGAAGAAACAATCTTTTATAATCTATTCTGAGTCATGGCAAGAATTAAGTAGGAGAAAGCCTTTGCTGAAAAGTGAAAAAAGTTACCCAGGCAACCATTGTTCACCAGAAGTGTGCTGATTCATCATCTCCAACGTTAATCATTGTCATTGATTATCACAGACATGTGGCTATAGAGGAGCCGTTGCCATTATCATTTCCTCAGCTTTCCTAAGGATGAACTTAGCATGAGAGTTTTACTGTGCACCCTCCTGAAATCATGAAACCTTCAAGTACGAATGAACCAGGGCTATTAGCATACAGAACGACCTGGGCTTGCTTCTTATATCCCTCAATTACTTTATCTGTTGATGAGATGAGATTGCAGTTTGCAGTGCACAAATTTACCCTAGAAATAGTCTTTAAATAGAAGACTTGGACTATGACTGCAGTATATAATTCTCTCAGTTACTAACTTCACTTCTCTAAGTGAATATCAAGTATTACTGTTTTGCCTCTGTGGGTAAAATAATCTGCTCTACATATTTTAAGGTTTAAAATTTATCATGTGATTATTTAATGCATATTAAATGGGATACATAGACCATTTAAGTTTTTAATTTTTGTCGCGACTTGGGCTGTAAACCGTGGCGGAAACAAATTCCTCAATCTCAGTGGGAAAGGTTCTAATACTTTCATTTATTCATAAATGGCAAAAGCAAATAAATGGTAAAACAGGCCCTCATTTATTCGTTCACACAAATACTAATCTTTCCAGTCTGGCAGGCGTAGCCTTAGCTCCCAGCAGTAGCATGCAGGTAAAGGTGCAACTCGATGTTCCTTGCTTCGGATCCTCTGGAGCTGAGCAGGGGTGTGCAGGCTTTGTTGTCTAAGCAGTGGATATCCGCGTCCGGGTGGGGTCCACGCAGATTTATTTCTCGACCCGAAGTTTTTCCTCTGGGCTCTCGGGAGTTGAGCGATTTTGCCATGCCAGACCAGAGTTTTAAAGCTAAATTCAGCCAATTACAGTTAGGGGGTTTCACACATTATTTCATGCGCTTTCTTATCACTTGCAGGCACACACTTGCTTTCTATGGTCTGATTCTCATAGTTTTCTTGGGCTGTTGGCCAGCCCATGGCGTTGTCCCACCTCGGGCTCAGGGCAGTGGGCTTGCATTCTTTATCATTTAAACCCATTCTCTAAGACTTGGTTTTTATAACTTTCTGTCTCCATGGGAAGTGCAACTGTGGTAGCCTCTTAGCTGGCAATTTTCACAGCTTCAGAAAAAATGCCTTCTGAGGCTATGTGTTCTTTACAATTTTTATTCAAGTAGTATAGCCCTTTATGTGAGTGTATGCTGTGTGTGTGTGTGTGTGTGTGTGTGTGTAGGTAGGTAGGTAGGCTAGAAAAAGGTGTTGACTGATCCATTGGATTGGAGTTACAGAGAGTTGTGAACTGACCATTGTGGGTGCTGACAACCAAAACCTGTTCCCCTGAAAGAGCACTGAGTGTTCTTAACCACTGAGCAATCTCTCTGGTCCCATCATTCCCATAATTGTAATTAATGGGGGCTTAACTCTTACTGATTTGAGTGTTAGTAATAAAAGTTTTATGTTTCAGAATCTCTATAATGGTATTGGTTTTCTTTATGTAAAAATATACTAATGTCAAGCTATTTTTCTCCAGTTTAAAAATAATTATTTTTAATAATTATTTACTTATGAAGGAACATTGATTGCTATGATCTTATGTTGAATCAGACTTCTAAAATTCTTATAATTTATATGAGTATTGCCATGTTGTTTTACCATAAAGTACTATCATAATAACTTTGATTTATTTGGTTTAAATGGGAAGTGGAATTAGCATCTTGGTCTTTCTATAAGGTAAAAGGAAGAAGCAATTTGAAGATTAAACTGTATATCTTTATCACATTCTTCATTCAGAAAGCTGAGTCATTTTAATGGAATCACAGTCAGATTTCTCAGCCTTTGCTTCGTGTGAGAGAGTATTTCAGGAAGATCCCAATAAGCACTAGATGGACACAGCCAGTTATAGGCTTATAAAGTTCTGTTTGATAAGCAATTGACTAGGTCAGATTACTAATCTATTTAATTTGGCATGTTCATTGTATGTGATAAAGAGTCCAACTGTAAATTTGAGTGTGTTAAATAATCTTCAGGAAGCCCCCCCAAAGGACATTTGAATGCCTTAAAACTTGAAATAAGGCATGTTTGTTCCAAATACACTTGATTTGCCTAGGTTTGCCCATCAGGTTGAAGAGATGCTAATTTGTTACAGTCAGCAGCTGGGTTTTGCAATATTCTTTTCCTCCTCCTAGGGGCTAATTAGCCTTCTTTCAAAATGTGGCCTATTTAGCCTTAGATTCTCATGACTCATCCAGAGCTGGCTGTACAAAGCAGACTCCTTAGCAGGCGGGTGTGTCCAACTGCTTAATTAGCCAGAATAAAAAGGTCCTTTGTCAAACAAGCATCTGTTGCTCAAGACACACCTGACAGGCACATTAGGCAAGGATGACTAGGCGGAAATTGTGCTTGTCTCTCCTATAAGAGTATACAACTCATTTACATGTGGGCTACATCAGTGACAAACTGCAGGGGGTTATTAAGTTTATCAAAACAGAGTAATGTGACTACATTTGTGATTGATAAACAAATATCACTTAACAGGCACTGAAAGACAAAACTAAGCAAATTACCCCCAGGCATAAACAAAACCTCAGAAACTTCTGCTGGTGAATGAGAGAAAATAGGTTGTAAGCACCCAAGTGTTGCTGGGTGGGGTGGGGTGGGGTGGGGGGTTGAAGCAACCACCTATGGTAGCAGGCTTCAGGCACTGCCCTCCTGTGAGAGTCCTCACTTTGCACAAATGGCGGGGAGTCCCCAGAATACTACAGTGTGTCAGTAGGTTAAAAGAGTCTGTTGAACAAGCTTTCCTCAGAGGATTATACTCTCCCAATGTGCTGTACACTGTCATTGTTCTGTTCAGATTAGTTCCTCTGAGCTAGTGAATGGAAAGTGCTTCTGGAAAAAGAACACGCATTAGAATCCCGAACATTTCTCACTATCAGTCTCAGGCTCTTTGTTGAGAAACTGTCCTGACCTGAGGCTGCAACACAGGACACCCAGTGTTCAAAAGCGTGGATTTTCAAGTCAGACACAAGTTGAGTGAATTTCCGACTCTTCCTTTTTCTGCCTGCATGCTTTTAACAATTTTTAAAAATCCCACCCATGTGTCAGTTTACAAAGTTGTTAGCTAAGGATACCATCTGCATCATGGGCTTCCTATGAGCATGAAGCTAGCAAATGTATGTAAGGCATTAGACTTTTTTCCGGAGTCAGAAAAGGGCTTTGTAAATGATAGACCTAATTGCAGTTACAGCCGTTTATGGGAGTGATGGGATGAGTCTGCCAGGGAGTTTCTTCTGAGCTGATGGAGGCACTGAAACTGGAGAAGGAAGCAGTGTCTTGTCAGGGGAGCTTGCTCAGGGTTGAACTGCATTGACTGTCCTTGGAGAGGATGATTCCCAGCACCCATGGTGGCCCACAACCACCCATAATTCCAGTTCCAAAGGATCGAAAACCTTGTTTGGAGCTCCTTAAGAGTCAGGCATGCATTTGTTGCACATATACATGCAGGAGAAACACACACATAAAATGAATATAGTAAAATTTAAAAAGCTGGTCAAAAGCATAGAAACTGGGACTAAGCAGAAAGTATTCCGGGTTTGACTCATGCTCGGTGTACTAGATTGGGCTTTTAATGCCAGTTTGGATGTAGCATAGACAGAGCTGGAAGACGAATAATAGGTTCTCTCCTTCAGTCTAGCTTTACATTTAAAAACGAGCATTTCTCCTTCCTTGTTTAGTTTACTCCTGTTGAATAGTTGACATATTTTCTACCTTTTTCAGTGCCCCATTCGAAAACTTAAATCACTCTTTTTATTCTATTTACCTTTACCTGTGCTCTGCTTGTTATTAAACTCAGAGATTCTAATGTATCCTGTGAAGTCAAGAGCATGAACTTCATTGTATTGTCAACCCTTTCCTTTATGTTTCCTGTGTGTGTGCTAGTGAGCCAGGGATGGGATTGGACATCTCCAGGCCTCCAGTTACTCACCTATAAAGTGAAGGACATCATAATTTCATTAATTAGTTAAAATCATTAATACAAAATACTGGCACATAAGCTCATCTTGGCACAGCTTTAGCTAGCTCTGTGGAGAGCAGGAGGGGGTGTTAGTGTAGAGGTGTCACTGTGGAAACCCATGCAAGACGGATGAGGCAGAGGACAGGAGAAGCCCTAGCTGGCTACACATGCTGTCTGAATCTGTACACCATACAGACAAGTTCTCCTGGTCATCCTAAAGCTGGCGAGACTGAGCACCATCCCAGCAGATGCTATCTGTGTCTGGGCCATACCTTGTCCTTCTACAAACGCAAGCCTTGGAGACACATCTAGCTCCTTTGTTATAGCACAAAATGTAATCAGTACTCCGTGTATACATGATAAATCAAAGGACCCAAAAGGTTTTTGCATTCATTTTTGGATTGCTGTTTTTTTCTCTCTACTTGTCATGGAAGGAAAAAAAAAATAAAAGGAGATAGGGTTTCTAATTTTTGTATTCTTCTCCTTTAAGAAAAAGATAATTTTGAAGGGCGTAGCCAGTGTTGGGAGCTAACTAGGGCTAAATAAGCACTGTTACATTGAACTATAACCTAGCTTTGACTTCCAGCATTAGAGCATCATTGTCTGCCATCATCCTGACCAAATGAGAATTTTGTATGCGGAATGATGTAATTCTCATCAGTCTTAGGTAACTCCATGGTTTTAATGCTAGTCCAAATGAAAATTTATTTACATTATTGTTACATTTGAAAGAGCCACAATTTGTTATATTTCACATAAAAACCTTGATTTTTTAGCTTCTTTTGAAAAATCACAACTGTTTTCTACAAAGTGGCTTCCCACGTATCCAGGATGTCTTAAAGCTGCATATTAGCCATCACTGTAAATGACCCAGAAGCCACAATCCTCATAGCCCATGCATTTCTTCCTCCCCTGTTTAGCCAATACCCCTCAATTAAAAGTGAAACGCAGGTCGTTTTGTGAATTCCTTTATTCATGAGTAAATATGTTTATAAAAAGCACTCAGAAGATCCTCTTACTTCTGTTGCACAATCTGTTGCAGGTGTTACTGCTGGGCTTTGTGGCTTGACTAAGAAAGCAATAAGGAAATTCGTAGATAATGTATAGAAATGCCAGTACAATACTGGAGAAAATGACTCAGGTCATAATGACAAGCATGACCCAGCTATTCTCTTG
This sequence comes from Mus pahari, assembly GCF_900095145.1. NCBI lineage: Eukaryota > Metazoa > Chordata > Mammalia > Rodentia > Muridae > Mus > Mus pahari. Next base: position 139,451,710 of record NC_034590.1, on the reverse strand, counting down.
CTACAGATTGTGTATTTCTAAGAGTTGGTTTGTTGTTTTTCAAGGTCCGTTTCTAAACTTGAACGAGATGGTGGTTGTAGAAAAAGAATAGGATTGGTCACACTGTGACAAAGATTTTGAGAAGTAACTTTCTCCCCCAAGCATTGAATACTTGAGAATTTTTCTTAAGGAACATAAATGTTCTCGGTGTTCTTTACAGCTTTAAACTGAAATGTATACTTTTCATAGGCTACCAATTAAATAGTATTGCATACCTTGAAATTTATGTACCTTTATCCACAGACCAGGAAATTCACGTTTATTTTTATTGAATTTGTAAGTAGCATATAATATATGTATATAAAGTATATATATAGTATATTTATATATATAGTATATTTAAAGTATATATATATAAAGAGTATACACACACACACACACACACACACACACACTTAGAAAGTAATTTAGAAATGAGTTACTCTATATTCTTTATTGACATCCTAATAGCCTTGAAAAGTATCTAGAAAGTATGGTTCATTACATGGACATCTATTTCAGATTGTGTTCTGAGATTTGAGTATTATAAATATTTATACCATAGTTCATTAAAGAATTGAAATACTTTTTAACAGCTGAAATCAAAGGACAGCTGCTTTCAGTGAAGTTCTGCCTCTTAATCTTAGGCCAAGAGGTATAATAAGGATTTTTTTAAGTAAACTAGTAATTTTCTTTATTTAGTAAAAAAGTGGTGACAGTGACTAAAGACAGACATGAGCTGTGATGACAGTGTATTGGTATGCGTGGTATTATATGTCCAAAGCCTCATAATAGGATTTAAGAACTGCAATGACACTTGTCATGCTTATCATGACACTTTAAACTGTTTTCATATATTCTAGAGACCATCATGCAGACTTCAGAGACGGGTTCAGACACAGGTTCGACAGTGACTCTACAGACATCTGTGGCTAGCCAAGCAGCAGTGCCTACACAGGTGGTACAGCAAGTGCCAGTCCAGCAGCAGGTAAGGACCTGTCATTCTGAGAGGTACTGCTTGTTGTGATGACTAACGGAGCTTACTTCATTACTAGGATTCACTCTCTTGCTGCCTGGAGGACTAAGATAGTGCCCCAGTCCACTTCTTAAGTTAGTCAGCAGACATTCCTTAGTTAGTGTCCTGGTGTTCCGGGTCCTTTCCTTGCTGGGCTGTAGAGGTAATAAGACAAATTATAGACCATGTTCTTCTCCTAAGAACTTCTAATGTTGATTTTTCTAACTTGTCCACTTTACGTTTTTTTCCTCTCTTTGCAGTGCTTGCTAGAGCTTCCAAGTCCTATTATATTGAATTTTTACCAATAGTATTTTTTTACTCAGGTTAAGTTATACTTAATAATGAAAAGCATGATGTGTTTTATTTGTAAGGAATTTTGCCGTTGTTTTAGAAATTGCCTTGGCACTAGTTAGCTGCTAAATACTATTTAACGAAAATAAAATATTCTTAAAGGTCTGTATATCTGACTCATCCCATTTAATGAATTGCAGAAGAATTCATCACCAGATACTTAGTACAGGTATTATTCATGCTGAGGGAATTTGACTTGTTTTGAAAAGATACGAATATGTGCCAGTTAACAGTTCTGTGTCTGGACTGTGAGCACACTGTGAGTTATTTGTTCCAAATAGTGGCAAGGACTTGCATATTTCAAAATAGTAGTTACGCTTATCTTTTCACTTCTTCCCTCCCTTCTGTCCTTCCTTCCTTCATTTCTTTTTTCCTATTTTTCTTCCCTCCCTCTCTCTGTCTCTCTGTCTCCCTCCCTCCCTCCCTCCCTCCCTCTCTTCACTAGTACTAAAAAGGAACTTCTACAAATAGTGCCTTAAAAGCCACTGGGATTACCGACATCATTACCAACTTCACAATTTAACACTTTTCAAAAAGGTAGGACTTGCTTCAAAGAATAAGTAAAGATCAATTGAGACATTGTTCTGCATTTTTAACGTTAAAAAGTTAACACCAATCTGTCAATATTAAGCACTTGCTGAACAGGTAAGATTTCTGGTTCAGGATCTAATTTTGATCCTACCCACGTGAAAAATGACACTTTGAATGAGTATAAATGTGCGAGAGGTTCCTAGTTCCAGAGCGTAACTTTTTGAGATGGTAGCAGGTCTGCAGTATATGTATCTGACCCTCATGAGATGGTAGCAGGTCTGTATCTATCCTGATCTATCCCAGTCCTTACTTTCTTCCTCTGTTTCTTTGTTTTAGCTTTCAGAGACAGTTTTTTTGTATTAAATTTGTATATTGTATATTTTCCAGTGTTTTCTATAGCTTATGTAGAGTGTACATAATAATGGGAAGCCATATAATTAAGTACTTCGTTACTAAAATCAATGTATCAGAGCTTAGCACCCCTCTTTTTCCATGTACCATTTCTCAGAGGAGACTGTCTCTTTTAATTCATTATTTTTATGTGTACTTGGATGGATTTAAAAATACCTTATTCTTACTACTTTGCTATGTCTTTTTTGTTTGGTTGGTTTTTAGTATTTAACATGCTTCCTTTGGGTCTTCAATATATGAGATCTCTCTCTTTTATGTACATACAAACACATACACTCTTCCCGTTCTTTATGGTAGTAATAATATTTTAGAGTTACTATATATGCAATATTTAGTATGTATTTTCTTTGTTTTGCTTAACTGACAGTAGAATTGAGGGCCTTATGTTTGCTCAGCAAGTACTTTACCATTAATCTATATCTTCAGCCTTCTTCTGATGTATTAGCTTGAACTGTGTGAGTCTCTGATATGCAGAGTGATTGTTTCAGATATACTGCCTACTATTTGCAATTGAACATGGTAGGGCAACATCCGGTGTTTATGCTGCCATGTAGAAATGCTGCTAACATCTAGTATAGTAATCAAAGACTTAGGGAATATTTTTTTCAGTTGTGAGATTGCTGTGCTCTAAAAAATAAAAATAAAAATAGTCTAGAAAGACAGCTCAGCAGTTAAGAGCTTGTGCTTTTTTGTTTTCTTTTTTGTTTGTTTTTGTTGGTTGAATGTGTTTTTTGTTTTGTTTTGGTTTGGTTTGTTTTTTTAGGTTTTTGTTTGTTTGTTTTGTTTGTTTGTTTTGTTTTGTGTGTGTTTTGTTTTGGTTTGGAAGACCCAATACATACAGATTAGTAGTTCAGTTCCCAATATGTACACATAGTAGCTGCCTACGAACCTTAAGCCTGTCTCTGGAGGGATCAAGTACCCTCCCTCTATGGGCACTGAACACTTTTGTGTGCCTACGGACGCTCATTTACACACAAATAAAAATAAAGGAAATCTTTAAAGTAAAGGTTGATATGTACACGAGAAACACTTTTCTTACTTCTGAACCTCTGTATGGGGACTGTGAGATGTTCGTCTTGCTAAAAATTTACAGAATGAAAAGATTCTTGATTTCCTGAACCTTTATGGTGAAACGCCCGAGGTGGGCAGATTGTCACACACAGTGCCTTTCTCCCGCAGCTCTTCAGTCCTTTGGCTCTGGAAATCTTCAATTTTTATAAATGATTGTCTTCCCTCTGTTTCTTCCTTTTGTTCTTAGACATCTTGTTTGACTTTCATCTTTTCCCCTTTAGCCTGCTATTAATTTCTAGTGTCATACTTTTCTTGAAAACTATTTATGTTTACTTGTATAACATTATTTTGCAATTGTTTCTTCTCTCTGAAGGTACTATTATTTTCTAAGTTGGTGACCTTTCTTTTCATTCAGTTTATTTCAATCTGTTCCAGAGTGTGTGTGGTGTTGTACACCTATAATCAGAACTGGGTTGACTGAGGCAGGAGGTCCAGAAGTTTGAAGCCAGCCTGAGTTATAAAGAATAGCCTATTTCTAAAAACCAAATTAAAAATTAAAAATTAAAATTTAGACGACACCACAGTATTCTTGCTTTTTAAAACATTTATTTTGGTTGTTATAATACACTTTTATAATTTCCCCCCTTCCATTTCCTCCTTCCAAACCCTACCATATATCCCTCTTTAATTTCTTTCTAATTCATGGACTCTTTTTACACTTTGTTGATAGATGTATACACACACACAGAGACACAGACACACACACACAGACACATACACACACATACATACATTCTGAAATACATAAATTCAGTTTGTATGTTACTTGTATATATGTTTTCAGTGTGGATCATTTTTTTATTGAATAATCAGTTGGTGTGATCTTCCCTGGGAAGAGTATTTATTACATTCTCAGCATTTTTTAGTTGCCTGTAATTCTGTGTGTAGTTGAGACTTTTTAGTCTTTCCTCTATCCACTTTGGTGTATCTATAGTTGACCTTGTTCAGCTCAAGTTTGGGCAGTCGTGTTCGTGAGACTTTATAGGTGTACCTCCTGACATGACTAGGAGACACAGCCTCACAGCAAATTCCCAGATCCTTTGGATCTTAGAATTTTATACTCCTTCTTTTGCAATATGCCCTGAGCCTTAGGATTGTTGGATTTTTAAATTTTGTTTTGGTGTGTGTGTGTGTGTGTGTGTGTGTGTGTGTGTGTGTCTGTGTCTGTGTGTTTTGTAGCTGTATCCATTGAGACTGGCAAAGAGAAGTTTCCTTGATAAAGGGTGACAACACTTATCTGTGGGTATAAAGACAAATATTTGGAATATAGTTAGGGGTTTGCTTGTTTAATAAAGTGGTCTTCGTAGATTCTCCTCCAAGTTCCATGATTTCACTCTCCTTGAGTAGTTGCACTTAATTATTGTATAAATAAAGTCCCATTAAAGTTTTCCCCATGTTATGTAATGTAGGCTAACATATACATTTTCTTCTGGTAGTCTCACTGCTTCATGCTTATGTCTTCATTCATTTGAAGTTAGTTTTTGTGCAAGGTGATAGATGTGGCTCGATTTTTGTTCTTTGGCATGTGGGTCCAGTTTTCTTAGCCCCATTTGTGGGAATTTTTTTCCAGCCTTTGTTTTTGGCATCTTTTTCTAATAATAAGTGTATGAAGTCACATGTACTTATGTTTGAGTCTTAAATTTTGTACCATTGGTCTACATATCTGTTTTTGTACCAGTACTATATTGTTTTTATCTTAAGATAAAGGCAATATATCCTAAGAACTGGATAGAGCAGGACACTGAATATGGGACCTGAACTAGATCTGCAAGGTTAGGGAGGTCATATAGATAGGGGGCACCAGGGAGACTCACTTGTCTAGATCCTGGGAAAGATGTCAGAGTGGCTGCATGTGGCATAGAATATACCTATGGGTTGTGCCAGGTAGCACAGTTCTGCACTAGATCCTGGAGGAGGATGAGAAAGATCTTTCTTTGTAGGGAGGTTTAATTTAGTGAAGCTTTAGTGAAGTTTGTTTGTATATTTGTTTGTTTCCCTGTTTTGGTTTTTGTCTATACTATTCATGTTAAAAGTTCAAATGTAGATAACCTTTGGGTATTTATCCAAATTTAAAATGTGTGGAGCTAGGTGTAACCCCACATCAAGGAAGTGAATATAAAGATTGTCATTTGTTTGACACTTATCTGAGCCACCTAGAGAGTCACAGACTAGCATAGGCTTTCTTATCAAATCCTGTCTCAAAGAACAATAAAAATCAAATCAAAACAATAGCAACAAAAACTCTAAACATAAGACCAAATCAAATATACATAAGAGCAAACCAAATAAAATATAGGAATAAGAATCTGATTTGAATGCCTTAGTGGGTCTTGTTGCACTTAACTGATTTATACTTCAGAATTGTACTGTTTAAAAACTTTGTCTTTCTTTATTGGCTAGTTATATATCTACCAAAACTTAGTTCAGCCTCCTACACAGGGTTTAAATGAATGCTTGGTTGGATGTTGGGAATTGGGTAGGGAAAGACAAACAGGTTTTATTGCTTTTGTCTCTCTTTCCTAACCCCCAAGCTCGATATGGTACCACAGGTGATTAGTCTTCCTCAGTGTAGGTATTGAACCCAAAAAATAAACCTCTTAACAAACTCAAAGGATAAAAGGGCTAAGAAAGAAATTAAGGAATAACACCCTTCACAATAGTCACAAATAATATAAAATATCTTTGTGTGACTCTAACTAAGGAAGTGAAAGATCTGTATGATGAGAACTTCAAATCCCTAAAGAAAGAAATTGAAGATCTCAGAAGATGGAAAGATCTCCCATGCTCATGGATTGGCAGGATTAACACAGTAAAAATGGCCATCTTACCAAATGCAGTTTACAGACTCAAAGCAATCCTCATCAAAATTCCAACTCAATTCTTCATAGAATTAGAAAGAACAATTCTCAAATTCATTTGGAATAACAAAAAACCTAGGATAGTGAAAACTATCCTCAACAATAAAAGAACTTCTGGTGCAATAAGCATCCTTGACCTCAAGTTGAACTACAGAACAATAGTGATTAAAAACTGCATGGTATTGGTACAGAAACAGGCAGGTAGATCAGTGGAATAGAATTGAAGACCCAGAAATGAACCCACACACCTATGGTCACTTGGTCTTTGACAAAGAAGCTAAAACCATTCAGTGGAAGAAACAGCATTTTCAACAAATGGTGCTGGCTCAACTGGTAGTTATCATGTAGAAGAATATCAATTGATCCATTCTTATCTCCTTGTATAAAGCTCAAGTCCAAGTGGATCAAGGAACTCCACATAAAACCAGATATGCTGAATGTAGAAGAGAAAGTGAGGAAGATTGTCAAATACTTGGACACAGGGAAAAGTTCCTGAACAGAACACCAATGGCTTATGCTTTAAGAACTACAATTAACAAATGGGACCTCGTAAAATTGAAAAGCTTCTGTAAAGCAAAGGACACTATAAATAGGACAAAACGGCAACCCACAGATTGGGAAAAGATCTTTACCAACCCTACATCTGATAGAGGGCTAATATCCAAAATATACAAAGAATTCAAGAAGGTAGACTCCAGAGAACCACATAACACTGTTAAAAAAATGGAGTATAGAGCTAAATAAGAATTCTCAACTGAGGAATCTTGAATGACTGATAAACACTTAAAGAAATGTTCAACATCCTTACTCATCAGGGAAATGCAAATCAAAACATCCCTAAGATTCTACCTCACACCAGTCAGAATGGCTAAGATCAAAAACGCAGGTAACAGCAGATGTTGGTGAGGATATGCTGGTGGTTTTGCCAGTAAAACCTAGTAAAACCTCTTTGGAAATCAGTCTGGTGGTTCCTGAGAAAATTGGAAATAGTTCTACTTGAAGACCCAGCTATACCACTCCTGGGCATATACCCAAATGATGCTCCAACATATAACAAGGACACATACTCCACTATGTTCATAGCTACCTTAAATATACTAGCCAGAAGCTGGAAACAACTCAGATGTCCCTCAATGAAAGAATGGTACAGAAAATGTGGTATGTATACACAATGGAGTACTACTATATAGCGATTAAAAACAATGACTTCATGAAACTCTCAGTCAAATGGATGGAACTAGAAAATATCATTCCGAGTGAGCTAACCCAGACACAAAAAAAGCACATATGGTATGTACTCACTAATAAGTGAATACTAGTCCCAAAGATACCTAAGATACAACCATACACCATATGGAGCCTAGAAGGAAGGAAGACCAGGGGATGGATGCTTCATTCCTACATTGAGGGGGGAACATTGTGGGAGGTAGAAGGAGAGGGGGACAACGCGGGGGTGGGGGGAGAAGGGGGAAGAAATAAAAGGCTCAGTATCTGGAACTGGAAGAGATGTGACAGAGGTACAGAGGGTTAGGAAATCAGACAAAAATAGGTAGCAGGGAGAATGGGGAAATGGGGATAGCCACTGGAGTGTCCCATAAAGGTAGCCAGAGAAAGGTGAGGTTCCCAGGACCCAATAGAGAAGGGGAAGATAGAACCTTTAGAGACCATTTCAAGTAGATAGTCATGACCCCTGGTCCAGGCATAGGGCCACCCACCTATCTGAAAAATTTTTAACCCAGAAATGTTCCTATTTAAAGGAAGAACAGGGACAAAAATGGGACAGAGACTGAAGGGAGGGCCAACCGGAAATGGACCCATCTGTGGATACTTCATGTCTGCCATCTCAAAACCCAACACTGTTGTTGTAGTCAAGAGGTGCTTTCCGACAGGAACCAAGTGTGGCTGTTCTTGAGGGGTTCGGCCAGCAAATGACCAATGCAGGTGCGGATGCTTGGAGCCAACCATCAGACTGAACTCAGAGAACTGGTGGAGGAACTGGCAGAAGGACTGAAGGAGTAGAGAGGGATTTTAACCCCATTGGAAGAACAACATAGGCTGGCCTGACTACCCAGTTCTCTCAAACTAGACCACCAACAAAGGAGTGGACCTGGAAGGATCCGTGGCTCCAGATACATATGTAGCAGAAAATGGCTTTGCCCAACAGCAACAGGGGTGGAGGCCCTTGGTCCCAGGAAGTTTGATACCCCAGAGTAAGGGGATGCTGGAGCTGTGGAGCAAGAGAGTGTGGGTGGCTGGGCGAGCACTCTCATAGAGGCAAAGAGGGAATGAGGAGGGCAAATGTGGGATGGGGGAGGGTTTGGTGGAGGGGTAACTGGAAAGTGGGATATCATGGGATGGGAGATTGTTGGAGGGAGTAACCAGGAAGTGGGATATCATTTGAGATGTAAATGAATGAAATCATTAAGTAAATAAAGAATGTTAGGGAACATCTTTCACCTTACTGCATAGAGCTGATAGAATTTTACTCCTTAAATAAAACTGCTGTGTGTGTGCATATGTGTGTGTGTAAAAGTAATAAAAACAAAAAAGTACAAATATGACGGATGGAGCATGTCTGTAATCCCAGCATTTGGAAGACTGAGCATGTTAGAGGCCAGTCTGGAGTACAATAGCAAGTTCAAGGCTGAACTGTAGGACACAGTAAAATTCTGTTACATTGTCCCACTCAAAAGGAGACTGCTACCATAGTTTTCTAGTGTTAGATTTGCTTGGAAACACTTGTTATATCATCCTAGTGGGCCTGTTCACAAGGATATTTTTCTCTTTTGTCCTTTTCTGTTTCAGAAAAAAACCATTTCCTTTGTTTCTTTTCTCCTTCTCTCCCTGCCTACTAGAAAGAGTTTCTTGTTTGAAGTTCTCTGGGTTGAATGTTATATTCTTAATACAACCATCCACAACTGATAATAATAGTATGGTAATAATTTCTTATTGCTCTAATGTGCCTGCAATGTTTGAAATCTTAATTAGAATGCTTTTGAATACTTTTAGCTTTTATTTGTGACACTGGTGGAAACTGATGGATATTGAAATCAAGTATAAATGTTAGGGGTAGTTAATTCTGTTGATTCAGCTTATTAATATAACTTGATTAGAGGGACAGTTTTTATAATTCTGTAGAATTATGACTAGGCATGAACTCTTAGTCTTACATTATTTCTTTGCTATTTGTCATTCTACTTTGGGAGGTTTGTAGAATGTTTTTTTCAGAGCTTATTCTTCACAGCAGTGAAGACAATCCTCTAGGAGACAATCCTCCTAGGCCTAACAGAATTAACCTCTAGGAGAGGGACCCTATTGCCCTGCAAGTTCTTAGTGAAATCAGGTTCTTTTAATGGTAGATCTGTGGCACAGGACAGAATTTCAGTACTTATTTTACTCCTGCATCTACAGATACTGCTGATATTGAACCATTAGATGCTTAAACCTTTATATCTAGGACCTACAAGTCCCTCCCCTTTCAAGTTTCCCAACCTTTACAGCTAGCTGTAATTATCTAATAAGCTTACAGTTTCTTTGGAGAAAGACACATATGTATTGTTTTTCTCCACAACTCAACAAGCGTATAAATCAGCAAACATGCTATCTCTATATTGCGCCTTCTAGAGGAATCATGGGATTGAGATACTTCAAGTGAGTTCAAGAATCAAACATTCATATGTGCATATACTGGCTGGGCTAGGCCACCTATTCTAGTATGCCTATTGATGAGGTGTGTTATGGTAGAAAGCAAATAGAGGAGAGTTAGTCAGACCGGGGAAGTGAACAAACGGTGGGATCCAGTGACCCTCTGTTCGTATTTGTATTTAGGTCATTTAAATTGCCATTGGGTTCAAATAAAGAAATAATTAGGGCAAGAGTGAAAGAATTTACATAATTAACCAGCCCTGTTGTTGTAGGTGTAATTGACTTTATTCTATAAAGTAGTCTGAATAACTCCATTTTCTTGAGGAGATTAATCTGGCTCCCATAATGAGATCCACTCCAAGGGGTAGTCACACTATCATAGATGTTATACAAAATTAGGAATCAAGTAGGGATTTTATTCAAGATGATATACAGAAAGAGAGACAAGAAATGAAGGCAGGCATGGCAGGCTTTCATCCTGCCTTTAGTTATCTCATGGGCTCAAGTGAGGAACCAGTGCCTTTGAAGCAAAAAGATAGTTCTAAGAAACTATCATATTAGAGCTTACAAAGGACATTTTCATCCAGAGGGAATGATTTTTTTAAGCCAAGATTTGCTAAGATTTTAAGTGGACTAGAAGAAAGAGTTTCTGTTGTTATTTATTTATTTATTTATTTATTTATTAATAAAAGAAAATATAGGCAAGAAGTTTATAAGACCAGGTACAATTAGGATTAGGGAAAGGAGGAGAAAGGGAGTTAAGAGAGGCATGAGAAGGGGTTAAAGAGGATTTAAGGTCCATTCCATATTGGACCATCAATGAGCCACTGGCCAAAGGCTTGGAACTATTCCTTATGGTTTTGAACATCTGTTAGGGTTATTGCATCTTGGCTTTTATTATACCTAAGTAGTTGACATATAAGCAGCATTCCTTGATGAGGACGAGTCAAAGACCACCTTTCTCTGCTATTAGTAGATTTAATCCTTGCCAGTTTTGTAGCACTACAGTGGCTAGTCAGTCTGTTTGGTCCTGGAGAACGAGGATAGTCCAGGCCACCTGTTGAAGGTTTTTGATTAGCTGAGAGGAAAATAGTAGGAAGTTAGGGAAGTAGTTAGACCACTGGTCCTGTGGTGACTCCAGGATTGCAAGAAGTGGTAGGCCTTGAACTGTTTGTCTTTTGTGTTGTGCTTCTGTAAACTCTGATGGTGACCAACAAAGGTTCTTCTTGGTAGCACCCCAAATTTTGGAAAAAGGAAGACCTGGGCATAAGTTTCGAATTACCCACTGTGCTGACAGTGGTAAACTTGTGTGCTGCAGAAATTTGAAGTATTGTGAATGCTCAGATAAAGTGGCTGTGTCATAGTGCTCAGAGTCATATGTTCAATTGCAATCTGAGGAATCCAGTATGCTCATGAATCATGTCACTGAGAAGTTAAAGTAGTTCGTGATGCCAAAGGAAAAAATGTAAGAGAAATAAGGTAGTGCGATACTTGGCTTTGATCAGTTTGTGAGTGGTGAAGAGAATCTAAGACCACAAATGGTGTTCATGAGTTTGATTCATGAGCAGCACAACTAGTTCTCTTCAGAGCACCCAGGCACAGTGTTACTCAGTAACTGACATGGGGACGTTAGTCTGAAACTAAAGATGGAGTGACACCGAGGACAGAGAGGTGGGATCAGTGTTATCCAGGAAGGGAGACATTAGGGAGGCAATAGCCTCTGATGTGTGTCAGATCACATCTGGTTTTGTTTTTTTTTTTTTCCTGTACCTAGGTGTTAGGAGAGTAAGTTGTACACTCCTTGTATTTTGATCATGCTCAATAAATAATTGTGATAAATGTGGTAGTAAATTTTACCAGTGACTTCTGTTTCCCATCTGTAGTGAGATGGGTCCTTAATTCAAAGATAAAAATCTCCCATTCCTTGTAAAATTTATTCAGAGTCCCCTCCTGAATATGCCTCTTGTATTCAATAAGAACAGTGAGGGCAGCCTCCATAAATGTCTGGCCAACATTGACAATAATTTTTAGTTTGGTTATAAAGAAAGCAAGCAAAGTAGCCAAGTATGAAAGAGACTGATATAGGCGTCAATAGGGATATCTATCTATCTATCTATCTATCTATCTATCTATCTATCTATCTATCTATCTATCTATCTATCTATCTTACTGTCAACCTCCCATCAAGCAGTCTCCAGTTTCTACCACTTGAGTGGTCTGGATAAATTGTTGAGTGTAAGTCTCTTGAACTCCAAATTTCCATATCTGGACTCCGCTACCAACAGGAGTGAGCAGCAAGAAGTAGAAAAAGGAAAGGTAGATCATAGCCTAGTATTATCCAACCTGAGTCTCAGCAGATGTGTGAGGTCGCATTCTTCTGAGACTGGAAGCAAGCTAGTTTACCCTGGTAACACCTGATGTCTAAGGGAGCAAGGTTTTGTTCAGATTGAAATGTAAAAAGGAAGGATATGGGAAAGATGAATCCAGTGTATTGAGATTAGCTGTGGTTAGGGCAGTAAAGCACCTTGAATGTGCCTGCCCATCTATCTTATTAAAGGGATGTTCAAACTCTGAAATGGGCGATGATCTTCCTGAGAAAATCAGACTCTCTCTGACCACTACTCATCCTAAGAATAAGTCAACAAAGATCGAAATGTATTTGAAATGTCTAATAGTGGGCCTGTGGATGAAGTTGAGCTGCTACTCTGACCCAGGGAGGGATCCCCTAGCTTGCAGTATTGGAGAAAGAAGATGTGATGCCTAGAGGTTGAATGGGAAATTGACAGATTTTACAAGAAACAGTGATGGTCTTTATAAAAGATCCTCAGGGGTGGGCTGTAAACAGATTTAGAAAAATGAGACAAAGCCTGGCTATTAGGATGAAAGAGCTGGTACAGATAGGATAGAATTTATTGAGTGTCTGGGGATGATAGAACAGATGTGGGCTGTAAAGCGAGGATGTCTTGTGGCATGTGAGAGGAATCTAAGCCTCTGAGATCTGAAGCTCAAGCTGCCTTGTTGACTTGGTTATTTCCCTTGCAGATAATTGTCTGCTTGGTGTGATTAACTTTGGACAATTTCTATGACCATGGTAAAACAAGAGGCCTTTAGCTTAGCCATAATTTGAGCAGAGTTAGTTACTAACCTCCCCTTTGTTGTTAGTTGGTAATCCATGCTTCATCTAGATGGCTGCTTGTAGCAGGAGAGTGTGGAAGGCATATTTGGAGTCTGTATTAAGGTTAAGGAATTGTCCCCTTGATAGTTGAAAGGCATGGGTAAGAGATACTAGTTTGGCCTGTTGGTTTGTGGTTCAGGCTGGAAAGGCCTGCTTCTCAACCACCTTGATGTCTGAAACAATATCATATCCCACTTTTCAGACTGCCTCTTGTAGGAAGAAACTGCCACCTTGTACCATGTGTAGGTGGCTGAGGTAGTGTTCCTTCGTCTATGTATGTGTGTGTGTTGGGGGGGGGGAACGATGAAGTAGCTCTTCTTGGATTACAATGCAACAGTGAGATGAGGCATGTCCTGGGACTGGTAGTGGGAGGAGCTTGAAATGTTGAGAGGTGAGTGTGGTGTTCTCTATCAGTACTACCCGAAGAGGAGGAGAACACCTCGGATATAAAGGATTATTTGAGCAAAGAAAGTGTCAAATAAAAAGTAGGATTCTTGAATTTCCTACCTCTAAACACAAATCCTAGGAATGAACAGCAGTGTATCCAGAACATTTTACAAACAGGGAAAATAAAATAAAACTCATATAGCAAAATGTTAATCCAAGGCAAGTGGACTGTACTTAACTTCTCTGAGGTGAGAAAACTCCTGGAGTATTCATGCACTGACTACTGTCAATCATTGCCAGAGGGATATTCATAGATGTGCATAATATCCAATTTTGAATTGGAGTGCTAGGGAGCCAAGTAGGCACTGTTTTAAGAGACTGGGCTGAAATTGTACATTGGGATGGTATAGATGAGCATGTACAAACAGCACAAATGGTGTTTACTATTTATTATAAATATTTACACTTATTATAAGAGCAACTGTCTTCATTCATTTCTACTGTGGCTTAAAACCTCAGTGATACCTCTTAACAATCTTATCTTTGATAGTGTTTTAAGTTTTAAAACTACAAACTGAATATTATCTTGGTATATTGTTATAGTTATTCTTTTTGGTATATTATTATAGTTCTCTCGTTTACTAATCAAGTTTCTCTTATATCCTTACTTCTAAGAAGAGAGCATTGGCCGTCTCTGCTGCCATGCTGACACTTCCTCCCCAACCTGTCTTCTACTAACCTATTACTTTGGGCTTCTTCAGCTGAAGTACTTCCATCACTTACAGATTTGTGTTACTACTTTTTGGATGTTCTCCAGCTCCTCTTCATCTTTCTTAACTTGATAGTCTATTTTCTCTAACTACTTTTCCAAGATTATACATTTATTAAAGAGATGTGTAACATAATTTAAATTTCTGACCATAAGTAAAAGTTTCTACTTGATTAATAATTTATCATAACTTCACAGAATTGAAATTTAAGTGAGAATCTATAAATCATTGAAATTTTCTTAAACATCATAGCATACCTGTATCAATTACTTCAGTTATTAAAATGTATCTCAGAGCTGTGTGAGAGGAAACACTAGTTTAATCTTAAGTACTTTTTCTAATAAAAATAAAATATTAAAATTAAACAGTAGGAATTGAATATGCTGTTAATAAAATTGAATTAGCTATATTTTTATGTTTTATTTATATTATATATTATTTATAATATATATTTATATTGTATTTTTTACACACCTCTAAATTTATTTACTTTATCTTGTTAAGTCTATTAGCTCTGTGTGTGTGTGTGTGTGTGTGTGTGTGTGTGTGTGTGTTGGAGGGAGAGGTTCCTACTGTTAAAAACAGAACTATGTAACTTTTAAAGAAATCAAATTTATGAATTTTGTTACAAAATATGTTCTGATAGCAATTATTAATAGCACATTTCAGTCATATACAATATACACAGTTGTAAATAACTGGAAATATTCCATTTTCCATGTGATTTTTCCAGCCCCTCATTTCATTGCATTCTTTTTCTTTTCTTTCTTTCTTTTTTAAAAATTTATTTTATTTTTAATTAATTTTTTTTACACTCCATATTTTATTCCCTCACCCCCATTCACCCTCTGACTATTCCACATCTCATTTCTTCTCCTCAGCCCCCTGTCTCCACATGGATGTCCCCACCCCACTACCTGATGTCTAAACTCCGTGGGACCTCCAGTCTCTTGAGGGTTAGGTGTATCATCTCTGAATGAACACAGACCAAGCAGTCCTCTAGTGTATGTGTGTTGGAGACCTCATATCAGCTGGTATATGCTGCCTGTTTGGTGGTCCAGTGTTTGAGAGATCTCAGGAGTCCAGATTAATTGAGACTGCTGGTCCTCCTACAGGATTGCCCTCCTCCTCAGCTTCTTTCAGCCTTCCCTAATTCAACAACAGGGGTTCAGCTGCTTCTGTCCATTGGTTGGGTGCAAATATCTGCATCTGACTGTTTCAGCTGCTTGTTGGGTCTTTCAGAGGGCAGTCATGATAGATCCCTTTTGTGAGCATTCCATAGCCTCAGTAATAGTGTCAGGTCTTGGGACCTCCCCTTGAGCTGGATCCCACTTTGGGCCTTTCGCTGGACCTTTGCTGAAGTCCCCAAGTGAGGATGGCTCAGTCCCACTTGTGAGAGAGAAGAAAGCAATCACAAGTGGGGAGGGAGGGAGGGACCTGGAAGGGAAAGTGGATGGGGGGGGGACAGTGGGGGAGAGAGGGGAACCTGATCTATTACTGGGTGAGGGAAGGACCAGCAGAAAGAATGAAACAGGCAAACTCAGGAAATAGGAGGTTGGGGGGACGCTCCAAAATACATCAGAGACCTGAGATCTGAGAGACTCTCAGGACTCAAAGGGAGGGACCTTAGATGAAATGCCAGACAGTAGGGAGAGGGAACTTTTACAACCCACCTCCGGCAGGAAGACAGGACATCAAGCGAGGGATGGGGTTGCCATCCCACAGTCACATCTCTGACCCATAATTGTTCCTGTCTGAAAGAATTACAGAGATGGAAATGGAGAGGAGCCTGAGGAAAAGAAGGTCCAGCATTTTCTTTTTCTACCCTGGCTTATCTTCCTTGTTTTATTTCAATGTTTATTTGTGTCTTCTTTATTTTGGGCTCATGTGTTTGAGTAAATTCATTGATCATTCTTGTAATCATTACAGTCAGTTACTATAGAATTGTTAACTTTGAGGGGAAACATCTTGCTTCTTTCTGTTATTTCTTGTTTCTGCACTGGAACGTATCCATGTGGGCCCAGGTAGTTGGCAGGGTGCTTTACTAATCTCTTACATTCTTTCAGTGGATTCAGGCTGGACTAGATCATGACAAGATGGAAGTGGATTTTCTCATGACTAAAGCACAACATCTACACCCACCCAGTCACTGCAAGGCACCAAAGCTGATGTGCAATACCACTTAGCTCAAATATTTGAATATGATATTTAACACTCTTTAATATAGTTTCTGGTTTCTTTTTCTTTCACATTTATGTCATGAGGATCATAAGCTTTGACACAGCAGCTGGATCATAGTATTTTAAGTTTTTTTTTTTTTTTTTTTTTTTAAAAAGGGTTTGTTATCCTCGATAGTGTTGCCATTTAGATCTGGGCCGCTCAGAACTCACTGTATAGAGGTTTGCCTTGAACTTACAGAGATCCTCCTGTCTCTGCTGACAATACAGATAGGTGCTGCCACTCTCATTTTAAAAATGTTTGGGTTTTTGTTGTTGTTGTTGTGGGGTTTTATTTGTTTATTTTGGTTTAAGAGGAGAAAAATAAAGAAAAGTGAGAAGATAGAACTAATTTAATTTAAGAAAAAAGAGAATTTTAAAATGAGAGTATTAAATATATGCAAATATTTAAGCTGCTTGGGTAGAGTAATCCCAATACTTAGAGAAAAATAAAAACTATAAAACCAAGAACATTAATGAAGGGGAAAAAATTAGGCCTAAGAGAAAAAGGGGGCATACAGGATCCCAGTGCTGGGGCAGCTGTGAAAAGTTGAGACCCTGTTCCCTTGCTTTTCTTTGGCCTCTTACTGCCCCTGTGCTGTCTGGCCAGCTCTTCCCGTTGTTGTCAGCAGCAGCAGCAGTAGGTGGGGGAGCTGGCTGTAACTAATCTCACCTCATGCTCATTTGCTGGTTGCAGCCAACCATTGGAATGAGCACAGGGTCCCCAGTGGAGGAGTTAAAGAAAGGACTGAAGGAGCTGAAGGGGTTTGCAATCCTTAGGAAGAACAACAATATCAACCAACCAGACTCCCACCCCACCACAGAGCTCCTAGGGAATAAACCACCAACCACAGAGTATATACATGGAGGGACCCATGGCTCCAGCTGCATATGTAGCAGAGGATGGCCTTATCTGGCATCAATGGGAGGAGAGGCCCTTGGTCCTGTGAAGGCTTGATGGCCCAGCATAGAGGAATGCCAGGGCAGGGAGGTGGGAAAGTGTGGGTGGGGGGGAGCACCCTCATAGAATCAGGGAGAGGGAAGATGGGATGGGGGGTTCTAGAGGGGAAGCTGGGAAAAGGGATAACATTTGAAATGTAAATAAAGAAAATATCCAATTAAAAAGAAATGTAAATAAAGAAAATATCCAATAAAATAAAAGAGAATAAAGAGAAGAAGCAGGTGAGCTGCCCAAGGGTTGTTCCAGTATCTTGTGCTTCCATATATCCAGTCTTGAGGCAGAGGGAAGTGCACAAGCCCACAGCAGACGGTTGGAACCTATGACTATTTATATGGGTGATGGTGGTTTGAACTCAGATCCTAGTGATTTCGAGGCAAACAAATACGTTTACCTGTGGAGACATGCTCCTGTACCTCCACTAGTTTCTTAAATACTGCCTCGAGCCACAGATTAGTTAAGGGCTGAATTGATAAAATTCTGTAATGTGTTCATGAACACATGTGATAATTTTTTTTTATCATTATTTACCTGTTGGCCATAGAAGTGTTTTTGAAATTTATTTAATTTGACATTGAAGCCAAAACTCCATGTGTTCATTGGACAGTTGCTTGGGAACCTTTGGACATAAGCACTTCAACAGTAATAAGAGTGAGAATGAGGTGTCACCAGTCATTTGGGAGCCAGGACAGCTCATGAGAGGTCTTGACCATATGTCTGATTTGCATTTTATAATCTGAAACTACCAGGTGAGTCAACAAGCAAGTGAGGTTGTATAGGAGCGCATAGAGGGCAGTAGATTGTTAATGGCAATGACTCATTGTTTCAGCTATTTCTCCAGGCCATTCTGGTAGAGGGAGCATGTGAAGGCAGGCTTGACAGATAGACAGTATTAACAGTACTCTAGGTAAATCACTAATCAAATCAATAAATCAGTATCTAATAATTGGTCTTTTCTAGATTCCTCTACTTCATACTTGCTTCATAGATGTCACTTAAAACATGATTGTTTGTAGTGTCTTAAAAGATCTCTTAAATGAGGTATCTATAAATGTAATTGGTTATATAGTCCAGCCTGAAATTAGTCATCATCAATTTGTGAGTGTCTCTTTGGTTATTCGTATTTGTTTTGCTTCAGAACAGAAAGGCTTGTTTCTGCTTCTGTTTCTGTAAAGATACATCATCTAAGTTTGAAAGTGATACATCTTTTCCTGATAATTCCTTGGAAGGAGTCTACTAGAACTTTAATTTCTACTCTGTATTTTTATAGATTAATGGAGCTATTAAATAGCTACAGAGTAGAAAGAAATAAAAATGCTTTATTGGTATAATCCAAATGTTTGTTTAGAAGCAAATCTTCCTAAATCCTGGTATTTAAAAAGTAGACCTCCCAAGTATTCAGGGAATTGATTAGTCCATGAAGGGAGAACCTTCCTGTAGACCATCAGTGTCCTTCAAAAAACGGAATAACTCCCTTATCCTTTCCATCACATGGGGACACAGCATAGAGTTACAATATATGAGGAAGAAAGTGAGTTCTTATCATTAACCGATTTTCCTTATGTTGGACTTCCCAATTTCCAGAACTCTGTGCAATAAATTTCAGTCGTTTTTAAGACACCCAATTTATATATACTTTACTCCAAACGGTCTAAGACAGGAATAGCATGAGAACTAATTTTTTTCTTCTTTTTTACTATTGTCTTTTCTGTGTCTTCTTCCTTTGATATGCTGTCTTGCCTGGGTGATTTCTTTTTCAGGAACTCCTAAAGCTGTTTGTGGTGTTTTAGTATGTGCCTGCTCTCTCTCCCTTCCCAAACCCATGCTCGGGGTTTGAGTGTATACCAGTGCATGCGGTTACTAGTAATTCAGCAGTAGGTGCTAGTCCTTCATTCACGGAGATACTCACACATACAAAACTGTTCTTTCTCTTCATTTCAAATCTAACATAGATTTTGAAGAAAGCTATGTATATTAAGATTCAAGTGAATGACAAGATAGGGAACTTAACTCTCCATCATTTACAAATAAATAAAATATTAGTAAAATAATTCTATACTATGAGCTACCAGGCACTTTGGCAGGCATGTGGGAAATAGATGTTAGATGGCTAGGCTTTGCTAGGTAACTGAAACATACTCCTACCACATCTGGGGTACTGCAACACCTAGGTAAGTTGTACCTTTACTTATTAAATCAACATTTGTTCTAGTTTCCTTTCTGTTGCTGTGATAAAACACTGTAACCAAAAATAGCTTAGGGGAAGAAAAGATTTATTTAATTACATTTCCAGATCAGAGTCCATTATTTGAGGAAGTCAAGACAGAAACAAAGCTAGACTGTGAAGCAGAAACCATGGAAGAACACCACTTACTTCATTGGTTACTTGCTGGCTCATTGACAGCTCACTTCCTCGCACAGTCCCAGAACTACCTGCCCAAGGAATGGTACCACCCACAGTTGCTGCCATTCTATATCAACCCAGGTACTCTCACAGATATACCTACAGACCACTCTGATACTGACATGTACTCAATTGAGACTTTTCTCTTGTGTCTGCAGGACAAAATTCATTGTGGACATGACACATAGACATATCACTTTAAACCACAGATAAAACATGCAGCGTGTTTTAAGTTTTGTTATCCTACTGTTATACATTTCCTTTCAAAATATATTTTTCAAAGTTTACATAATTCAGCTATG
Source organism: Mus pahari (assembly GCF_900095145.1). Classification (NCBI taxonomy): domain Eukaryota; kingdom Metazoa; phylum Chordata; class Mammalia; order Rodentia; family Muridae; genus Mus; species Mus pahari. The sequence goes on along the minus strand of NC_034590.1, from coordinate 139,431,598 downwards.
TATTAAAATATGAATAATTCAGTGTTTCTTAGAGTAAGAAAAATTTTAGAAATTTAATATATTATTCAGTAGTCATTTTTCCTTCCAGATAGAAGGTCAATTGTGGGGCAGTTTATGCTAATGAGATTAAGATTGCTGGTTAATTCCTATTTTACCAAACTATTGAGTTCCATAAACATTATAGTCACTGCATAAATATAGATAAAATATTGAAATATGCTTCTTTATCACATATCCTGACCTTTTGTGATATTGATTTTGCGTTTGTGATCTTGATCATATTATTATCATGTTATGGTTTTGTTTTGGGGGTTTTTTGGGGGGGTGTTGAGACAGGGTTTCTCTGTGTAGCCCTGGCTGTCCTGGAACTCACTCTGTAGACCAGGCTGGCCTCGAACTCAGAAATCCGCCTGCCTCTGCCTCCCGAGTGCTGGGATTAAAGGTGTGCGCCACCACGCCGTCATGTTATGTTTTTAATCACATTTTTACTCAGTAAAGCTGAGCTTCTAGCTTGTCTTATGTATGGGACATGTGGTGTCCACTATATCTGTGTCACTTTGCTCTGTGCTGATAATATGTACGTGGTTTGGGGAGATACTATCCTTTCATCTTAGCAAGGTATTAAAATGTAACAGGAATTTTAGGGATTAGGTTTGTATGTGTTAGTTCTAACTAGGGAGCAGCACTAAGAATCCAAATGTGTCCGATTATGTCCTGTGTCCCCTGACCCTGTTTCCAAGGGTGATCCCAAAAGCCATGGGCATACCTGATTCTGGCAGTAATTGTTCTGGATCCTGTCTCATTGAGTTTTCTCTTCCGTGCTGATGAATCTTTTGTCTGCTTGACACAACCTTAAGCTGCCTGGAAAGAAGAACTGAATACAGAAAGTCCCTTCCTGCATACTTACCTATAGGTGCATATGTGGGCATTTTCTTCCTTGGTGGTTGATGTGTGCATGCTCATAACCCATGGTACTGGGGGATGTGGGTAGGAGAAGGTTGCTATCCCTTGGCAGGTGAAACTAAGTTTTATAAGAAATCAGGCAAAGCCATGGGGTACAGTTTCCTCCATTGCTTTTGCTTCAGTTCCTGCCTTCAAGTTCCTAGCTTGAATGTCTGCTATGACTTCCCTTTCAAGATGGAGTATGACCTGAGAATTGCCCCTGAAACAAATCCTTTCCTTTCCAAGTTTCTTTTGGTCATGGTGTTTAATCACAGCAATAGAAACCTCAGTGAAGGCACTTGCTCTGTAAGAAGTTGTAGTAAATCCTATAGTTCCCAGCAACATTACTATGTTAGTTTCCATAGGATATAAGTAAGTCAGGCTGGCTGGGCTGGACTCTGTTGCAAGTGGCAGGCAGTGAATTTCATCTGTCCCAGAAGGCATTGTTCTTCAGAGTTCTTGGAGAATAGATCTGTACAAAAGCATTGAAGTTACTATCACATTTCTGGCCCTGTTTTCAGTTGTGCAACTGTTTCCCTGCTGTCCATCTGCTGGGCCTTGGTCTGTACTTACAGGAGCTATTCACATGAACTTCTGCTCATTCCATCTTCCGAGTAGAAATGAAATCTATGGCTGCTGATTCTGACTTTCTCTTCAGCTACCAGGTAGACCAGCACTCATCTTTGTAAGGGCTGCTGGCTACAGATCAGCCTGCCCTTTTAATAGGTAATCTGCACTGTGTAATACCCATCAAAGGAACTTTGCATCAGATTCCAGGTTGTAAGAATTAGGATTTGTAGTCTTTTGGGAACAGAATTTTGACAATTCTGCCTACTATAACACTTTGAAATCATAATAGCTTATTCATCACTGTGACCTAGGATGAAACATCCAACTCCCATATGAAAATTTACATTAAGGAGTTATCAACTCTAAAAGGAGAGATTTGTTACAGATGATATATAATAATAGTACTTTATTCTTGGATGGAAAGATTCAGTATTACAAATAATTTATTTCTGTCCCAAGTCAGTTTATATTCAGTGTTATAAAACTGAAATTTGTCACAATGTTTCCTTGAAAGATGACCCTACTGGTTCTTATATTGCCAGGAAAGAGTGTATGTATGTATATACACTTGAAGCATGACAATATGAATTCCACCCCCACATCCATGAATCCGTGTAGAACTGCATGGACAAGTAGGAGTGGTCCTTGTTTGTAATCCTTTCTCCTGGGAAAGGGATCCCTGGGGAATATTAGCCAGCTAGTCTAACTGACTAGGTAAGTTCCAGGCTGGTGGGGGAGCCTAGAAAGAGGGAGAGAGGGGGAGAGAAAGAGGGAGGAAGAGGGAGGGAGAGAGAATATGAATATGAATGGGAATAGTACTTGAGGAGTGATACTCAAGCTTAACCTCCACACATATGCACATGCACCCAGACACACCCAAATACACACATAGGCATACTCTTACACATGCACACACACACGTACACTTACACATGCATACAGTAGTATCAGACTAGTAAAAAATAAGTGTATCTTTGTATAAATAAGAATTTTGTTTATCAAAATTATATTTTGCCTATTCAACATGGACATGATGAGCATAATAGTGTATCATTATAATCCCCTTGTCAGGAAAGCTGAGTAGGACTCTTAAGTTCAAGAAGAGCCTCAACATTATAAGAAAATATATTAGTAAACGACAAAAATAAACCTAAAGCTAAAATGACACTGATGTTTTACAAAGAAAACCTTTGTTTGCAAGAACCTTCAGAATCATTAATGGATGAGAAACCAGTCAAGGATTAGTGGACAATGCATATGAAAAGCTATTCACAAAGCATGAGAACCAAACGGCCAGTAAATATGTTGAGAGATTGTAGCCACGCTGTTGAACATAGCCCAGGTTAGCCTTGCTCTCATGGTCATCCTTTCTTGTTCCTCAGCCCTGGACTGATAGCATTCGCACTAGACACTAGCTTAAGGTAAACATATCTTTTCACTTTACAACAAGTGGGCTTGGCTTGGCTTTGCAGTGCTGGCATAGAGACCACGTCCCATGCATGCTAGACGAGTCCTCTACCACTGAGCTCTGTCCTGACTACTGCTCCCCACAAGTGAAACATTTAAATAATCTTTATCTATATTGTAGGATATTCTAAAATCAATTAACAGTAGTTTTAGGATGTATTTACAGTGACATAAACACACAAAGATATAAACAGTTCTCAGTTGTATTATTGAGTAAAGAAAACAAATTAGTAAAAATGCATTATATTTTAGTTATTTGGTAAAACACTGGAAGAAGAGTAGGGTGCTCATAATTCCCCTTGATAATACATGTTCTTACCACCTTAAGAGCCCTACCCTACAACAACCGTGTCTATTTCCTTATATATAAACATCATTCCAGGAGGTGCTGGGGCCAGTGTGGAATTTGTATATAGGCATTAAAGTGTATATTTTATTTTTTCAAAATATTACTTAGTGTATGTAGTATATTGTGGTAGTAGTATGCTCTAGTGGGCCTTGAGAAGAAATACTGCTTAAGAAGTTACTGTAACTATGATAAAATGTTATTCTTTGAACACTTTCAAGTGACTTCAAGCATTAAGTGTTTTGGTGGTAGCCTGTTTTGGGAGTACAGAAGATGGTAGGCAGTTAGAAATATTTTATGTTTTTAATCGTCTACCGTTTGATTTCCCAGATTCTTATGTGATTGGGAGGTGACTGAGTCCATCAGGAATGTACGGCTTTGTGATTATATTTGAAGCCCAAATGTAACTTCTTCAAGTTGCCCATAGCAGTCACATAGTTTTAGTAAATTATCCTATGGCGTTTATACTTCAGTTTGTCTATAGCCCGGTTGCAGAAATGAGCTTTGTGGTGGTCTTTACTGGATTGAATTTAAGAAGATTGATTTGAAGCCAAGGGACAGTATCTAAAGAACCAAGATTGCCTTTAAAATCAGAAACTACACAGCGTGTAAGTGGAGGAGCCAGCCACCCAAGGGCCACTGAGTGAATTTATAACAGAAGGAAACAAATTCAAGCTTCTGTTACAATGAATTTTGTCCTTTACATGAGAATCATGCCCTACTGTCAATCTCCCATCTTCTTTGTCTTCACAAAGACTCACCACACTCAGGAGACTGAGCGACTTATTTTGATTAACACTGACTGTCCTAGGATGAACTTTATAAATACTAACATTATAAAGAAACTCCCTCTTCTCATTAAGTGCAGTGAGAGGGAATTTAAGTAACGTTCCCCTTAAACTGTCCTGTGATTTCACCATTCCTTGTTCACTGTGATTCTGTGCTTACAAATCAATACACTTTATGAATACACTCAGTCTGGTATTCACAATGATGGTAGGAATCCTCTTGGTTGAGTGTATTAAAAAGCTTATGACAGAATTTATATTACTTTTAACCAGAGTGAGAAAAACAATTTTTTGTTTGATTTCTATTTCCTAGCTCCATGCTTGTTAAACCAGCAGATTTTAATTTGTGACTTTTCTTTCTGGCATCTTGAGGCCAGCTTGCACTCACTGCTCTCTTGACCTTTCTATCATTGGCTACATCATGTGCCTCCAGTTTGGTAGTTTGCCATTCTGGGATGAGTCCTGGTCCCTCTCTTCTCATGGGTAGCTGTTGTCATTACTGCAGCTCCTACACAGTCATCCTCCCATCCCCCTCCCCGCTGTTACACAGTGCTTTCCCCCTGTATCACTCTTGGTCACTGGTAGAGCAGCCTTTCACCTAACTGCACTTGTATCTTTGAAATCTGGTCTGAACTCTTGCAATGTCTCTTGTAGGCCTGTTAGAGTGATGTTAATACAGCTTTTTGTAGTTCTCAAGTTGAACACTTAAAGCACTTGGTGCCAACTAAATGTATAATGATTCCACTTATGAGTAAGATAATTATCTTGACATAAGGATGAATTTTTTACAAAGATACTAGAAAGCTTCTCAACTGACTAATGAACTTAACAATTGCACGTGATTTCATTTACCATTGAGAAGGATTTCTGCTTTGAAGTATGATTCATGTTCTTTTTCTTGAAACACATCCAAAATAACATATTGTGTAAATTTGTCCTCAAAATATACTAATTGATTCTATTGAACTAGCACATGTTCCTGTGGTGTGTAATTTGCTTTGATATTCCCTTCTATTGTAATAAGGCAAATCATAAGAAATGTACATTGAGTAAGCACATAAGCTCAGAGTATTGAACTGTGAATGATGATATAAGTGCTTGTTTATTTAAATATATATCTATAGGCAACACTTAAGTTTCTACACTACTTAGTCACTATGAATATAAATGCATTATTTCACATACTTACATTCAGCAGTATATTTTTGGTTCAATAGGCAGGATAACTATCTGGTGTAGAAGGTTGTTCTAATGAGACCTTCATTACTGCCAACTTTTTAAAGTTTTAAAAATCAGTCCTTCATGTATTTAAACATACTTATTCTTATCACTGATTATTTAATTATAAAACTGTTGATTAACTATATCAAATCCATCTTTCTCCATATCTTTTTCAATTCATATTTTAGGCACTTAATTCTTTATTAAAATTAAAAATACTGAAAAATATTTATTATTTTTAGAAGCATTTTGGGAATTCATTTGGAAAAGCAAATGAAATTAAGAGATGAACTTTCAGTCCAGTTTACTTAATTTTTTCTAAGGACCTGGGTAAGGGCTAATAGCAGCAGATGTGTCAGGTTAGAGATTGTACAGAGATATGGGGATAGGGCCTTGGAGATGCTGATGAAATGCAGACAGGAGTTAGTTTCCTAGCTCCATCAGAAATGCTTACTTGAATATTCCTGTATTCACCTAATGGAGATTAAAATGGAAATCAGGTACTAATGTACAACCTCTTAACACAGATCCAAACATCATTTAATGTTTAACAGAATATCAATTAATACTTGAAAATTTTGAATCATAGTTGTCTTAGAAAATGAGAATAGCGTTCAATGTAAAAAATTCTCTTCATTTTTAGTACCGGTTGAAGCAGTGTTAAAAATGTTCTCATCCCACTCCTCCATTGCTGGTGGGATTGCAAGCTTGTTCAACCACTCTGGAAATCAGTCTGGCGGTTCCTCAGAAAATTAGACATAGTACTACCGGAGGAT
>NC_034590.1:139337912-139424313 GCF_900095145.1 Mus pahari | reverse complement strand
CACTCAGGAGGCAGAGGCAGGCAGATTTCTGAGTTCGAGGCCAGCCTGGTCTACAGAGTGAGTTCCAGGACAGCCAGGGCTATATAGAGAAACCCTGTCTCGAAAAACAAAAACAAACAAACAAAAAGTTTTGTTTACTTTCAAATAATAAATATTTCACAATAGCTCCATTATTCTTCAATAAAAGTAAATACCTAAGTTTAGAAGATAATATATATATATATATTATAAATATTCATTAGTAATTCATTTGCAAGGTATAGAGCATTATTTAACTATTGAGTATTTATACATATATAAATATGACATATGTAGATATATATGGAGAGAGAGAGAGAGAGAGAGAGAGAGAGAGAGAGAGAGAGAGAGAGAGAAAGAGTGAGAGAGAGAGAGAGAGAGATTTTAACCTGTTTGGGGTTTTGTGTTAATATAATACTACGTTGTAAATAAAATAGAATGGGCTGGGTTCTGCCATTCTCAATTTGTATTTTGTGACTGAGTTTACGAGTCAGAATAGACAATCTTCATGGCTTTGGTTTTTCCCTAGATCTCACCAGCTCTGATGAAGAGTGGAGAAGGGGGAAGCTCTTCTTTTTTGTTTTTGTTTTTGTTTTCTTCACGACAGAGTTTCTCCGTGTAGCCCTGGCTGTCCTGGAACTCACTTTGTAGACCATGTGGGCCTCGAACTCAGAAATCTGCCTCCTGAGTGCTGGAATTAAAGGCGTGTGTCACCACGCCTGGCCAGGGGGGAACTTTTCTATGGCTTTATAATCTACCTCTATTAATAAGGAACCCTACTCCCAAACAAAATTAAATGATAAACATAATTGAAAAGTATCTTAGCTTGGTAGAGAACGGGATATATCCTGTGTTTTTTGTGTGTATGTATGTATGTATGTATGTATGTATGTATGTATGTATGTTACCACTGGGGAGGTGTGCCTAGTTTTGCTTACTGCACTGTGATTCATCCTAGGAGGAATGTGTGCTCACCTTCCTAGCAGTCTGTCTTTTTCCATCTCTTACTGTGCAGAAACTGCTTGATGGGCATCTGTAGTCCACTATTTCAGTTGTTTAGGCCGTTCTCCATTCACTGTGTCCATTCTTTGACTTGGTAGGTGCTAAAAAAGATAAAGCCCTAGTTTCATGTTGTCCTGAGATGTCTCCATGTGATCAAGAACCTTTTTGTATATTGCTGTCCTTGATAAATCTCTAATAGGATTTTACTTCCAAGATTCTTGACATTTATGGTTTAATTCTACTTTAATTAGGATTAAATTATAATTATATTATTATATTAATAATATATTAGTTTATATAATAAATAATGTAATATATACTAAAACAATATAATATATAATATTAGTAATAGTATAATTAAATTATAGTTATAATATTTGTCCTATAAAGCCACAATTACTCTATCTATACCACACAAAGACCCAACAAAGAAAGAGAAATTCAGACCAATTTTCCTTATGAATATCGATGCAAAAATACTCAAAATATCACTATTTGCAGATAACATGATAGTGACCCCCCAAAAAAAAATCCACCAGAGAACTCCTAAACCTGATAAACAACTTCAGCAAAGTAACTACATAGAGAAAATTAACTCAAACAAATGGGTGCCCTTCCTCTATAGAAAGGATAAACAGGCTGAGAAAGAAATTAGAAAACGACACCCTTCAGAATAGTCACAAATAATATAAAATACCTAGGTGCAACTCTAACTGAGCAAGTGAAAGATCTGTATGATAAGAACTTTTAAGTCTCTAACGAAAGAAATCAAGGAAAATCTCAGAAGATGGAAAGATCTCCCATGCTCATGGATTGGTAAGCTTAATATAGTCAAAATGGCTATCTTGCCGAAAGCAATCTACAGATTCAATGCAATCCCACTAAAATTCCAAATCAATTCTTCACAGAGTTAAAAAGAGCAAATCGTAAATTCATCTGGAATAACAAAAACCTCAGGCTAAGCCAGGCGGTGGTGTCGCACGCCTTTAATCCCAGCACTTGGGAGGCAGAGGCAGGAGGATTTCTGAGTTCGCTGCCAGCATGGTCTACAAAGTGAGTTTCAGGACAGCCAGGGCTATACAGAGAAACCCTGTCTCAAAAAAGTAAATAAATAAAATAAAAACCAAAAAAAACTCAGGATAGTGAAAACTATTCTCAACAATAAAAGTACTTCTGGTAGAATCACCATCCCTGACCTCAAGCTGTACTACAGAGCAATTGTGATTTAAAAAACAACAACAACAACAACAACAAAAACCTACCTGGTATTGGTACAGCAACAGGCAGGTAAACCAATGGAATAGAATTGAAGACCCAGAAATGAACCCAAACACCTATGGTCACTTTATCTTTGACAAAGTAGCTAAAGCCATCCAGTGGAAAAAAAGACAACATTTTCAACAAATGGTGCTGGCTCAACTGGTGGTTAGCATGTAGAANAATGCAAATTGATCCATTCTTATCTCCTTGTACAAAGCTCAAGACTAAGTGGATCAAGGACCTCCACATAAAACCAGATACACTGAAACTTATAAAGGAGAAAATGGGGAAGGGCCTCAAACATATGGACACGGGAAAAATTCCTTAACAGAACAGCAGTGGCTTGTGCTGTAAGATCAAGAATCAACAAGTGGGACCTCAAAATATTGCAAAGCTTTTGTAATGTAAAGGACACTGTCAGTAGGATAAAACGGCAACCATCAGGTTGGGAAAAATCTTTACCCACCCTACATCTGATAGAGGGCTAATATTCAGCCTATTCAAAGAACTGAAGAAGTTAGACTCCAGAGAACCAAATAATCCTGTTAAAAATGGGGCATAGAGCTAAACAAAGAATTCTTAACTGAGGAATACTGAATGATTGTGAAGCACCTTAAAAAAGTGCAGCATCTTTGCTCATCAGGGAAATGCAAATCAAAACAACCCTGAGATTCCACCTCACACCAGTCAGAATGACTAAGATCAAAAACTCAGTTGACAGCAGATGCTGGCAAGGATGTGGAGAAAGAGCAACACTCCTCCATTGCTGGTGGGACTGCAAGCAGGTATAACCACTCTGGAAATCAGTTTGGTGGTTCTTCAGACAATTGGACATAGTACTACCTGAGGACCCAGCAATACCATTCTTGGGCATATACCGAGAAGATGCTCCAACATGTAATAAGGACACATGCTCCACTATGTTCATAGCAGCATTATTTATGATAGCCAGAAGCTGGAAAGAACCCAGATGTCCCTCAACAGAGGAATGGATACAGAGAATGTGATACATTTACACAATGGAGTACTACGCAGCTATTAAAAACAATGAATTTATGAAATTCTTAGGCAAATGAATGGATCTGGAGGATACCATCCTGAGTGAGGTAACCCAATCACAAAAGAACACACATGATATGCACTCACTGGTAAGTGGATATTAGCCCAGAAGCTCAAAATACCCAAGATACAATTCAAAAAACACATAAAACTCAATAAGAAAGAAGACCAAAGTGCAACAAGAGCTTGCTGACAGGATCCTGATATAGCTGTCTCCTGAGAAGCTCTGCCAGTGTCTGAGAAATACAGAATTGAATGCTCACAGCCATCCATTGGACTGAGCACAGGGTCCCCAATGAAGTTGTTAGAGAATGTACCCAAGAAGCTGAAGGGGTTTGCAGCCCTATAGGAGGAACAACAATATGAACTATCCATTACTCCCAGAGCTCCCAGGAACTAAACCACCAACCAAAGAATACACATGTTGGGACTCATGGCTCCAGCTGCATATTTAGCACAGGATGGCCTAGTCGTTCATCAATGGGAGAAGAAGCCCTTGGTCCTATGAAGGCTCTAAGTCCCAGTGTGGGAATGCCAGGGCCAGGAAGAGGGAGTGGGTGGATTGGTGAGCAGAGGAAGGGGGCAGTGGATAGGGGGTTTTCAGAGGGGAAACAGGAAAGAGGGTAGCATTTGAAATATAAATAAAATATCTAATAAAAAAGTAAGATCTCATAAATGTATGCAATTTCTGATGAACATTTATTGTTTATGGATGTGATAAAAATAATAGAATTCAAAAATAAAATTTACCAAAAAAGAGAAAGAGAAAATAAAAATAAAATTTACATGGACATCAAAATTTATTGCTTTGCCAAAAAGACCTACACCATAATTTACTTTTATTTAATTGTTTTGCATAATTAAAAAAATCTCTTGTTTGTTATTTTTATTTTATGCAAAGGAAATTATTGTTGGAAGATGCTAGGGTACTGTCAGATGGTTCATTGCTTAAGAATAGGTACTGTTCTTATGGAATAACAGAGTTTGACAATGAATACCCATGTTGGGTGTCACACAAGTACCTGCTACTACAGATCTAGGTCACTCTGGCCTAGTGCCTCTGGCCTCTCACTGTGCCTAGACTCACATGCCCTTACCCATAGCAGGTTCACATAATTCAAAAATTAACAAATGAACCCATCTGCCACTACAGTACTCAAATATTATCTCCAAAGGAGTATAACTAGTTTTTGTAGCCAAAATTTGTGGATCTTACACTCTCCTGATATTGACCCCAGAAAGAAGTCCTGAAAAATGGCTTTAAACACTGCTGTGGGAGACTTTTATCTTTGCATTTTGTTTTGTGTTGTGTTTGTTTGAATATACTCACAAGTAGGAATGCTATACTGTAGTTTGTGTCCATAATATATTAATAATTTTTCATTTTGAAAATGCAAGAGCAATATGAACTTACAGAATAAAAATACCCGAACCTAACAGCTCACCTCTTTCCATGTGATTCAAACTCTGTGTCACTCTATCAAGTCTACTTTGTGCTTTTACTTATGTGTGGGTGCACATGTATATATGCATATGTATACATATAGACAAATCAAATGCTACTGAAAGTATGAGTCTGTAATAATTCTTTTATTGGTGTGAGTTCATCAGCTACACCTATTGTGCCCCTCTCAGTGGGGATGGGCGTGCTAGTATGTAATTGGCCCAGTTTTTGTTGGACTTTTCCATAGTACTAAAACTTCTCTGGACAAAAGTGTGTTTGAGAAACTAAAAAAGTGTCAAAATTATGAAGACTAACATACATGTAACTACACATTCAGTTTAATTTAGGAAACAAAAGAAACATTAAAAATGTGAAGTTATTTATAATTTTTAAATGGAGAAGATTTATAGGACAGGTACTATACATAGTATAGCCACTTTTGAAGAGAAACAGACAGATTATTACTTGGAGAAGAGAAAAACTACTTTTATATTTGAATAAATAAACTTTAATATTTAATACAGTGTTTAGAATAAAAATAACTACCAAAAACAAGTGAAAAAGGACTCCAACATTCAAGAAATTATAAAATTTATTAATAAATGGATTTCAAGATTAAATTTAGAGAAGAACAATGCATATATGTTTTATAAGTTTGATAATAAGCATAATGAAAGATTTTACATTTTAAAATTACCTTATTCTAGAGTTATAAAAACTACCAAATATATTGATAAATGGCGTTTTCTTAAGAAAGCAGACATATGCTTACATGTATATTCTGGAAGATTCATAGACACAAATGTATGTAAAATCTTACATGAAAATGTACTCTCTGAAGATATGTTGTACAATATTAAAATAATGAGTTTTATAAAAACAGAAGAAGTAAAACCTTAAAGATTATGAGGAATGGAAGTATTTAAAGAACTTCAGTAAAACCCTTCGTATGCTATAGAACTAACACTAGAAGAACAAAGTACATTAACAAGCCTTTTCCTAATAGGACTAAGACATCTAAGAGATAAAAATGGATGTGGTAGTCATTTCCCCTTCCATGTTCCCATGTCCTCTGATATTGTCATTGTCACTGTTTTGTTTATGCTGCATTTCTAGGAGACTGTTTGACAGTAGACTTCTTGCTCATCAGACTTTATATAGAAATCTCTTAATAAGAAAATGACAGAAAATTTTAACTACCAGAAGCTTACAACTTTATTAACCTTTTTTATGGAAAGTAGCTTTTGTTGATTACTAGGATTCCCAGGGAAAAAACTAGGTCATTAGTCTAAAGAGGCTGATTACAGCTACCCGACCCCTTATTCCAAACTCGATATTACAGATGGCGATGATATAAGCCAACGGACAGGTGCAAAAGGAAGATCTCAGCTTCTCAAATTGGAACTACTTCTCTCTCTAGATTTTTATGTGACTCTTAATCCTGTGTGTATGGGGGCTGGGTGGGGAGTATGAGCATGTGAGGGCAGGTGCCCTTGGAGGCCTGAGGCACCTTAGCTGGAGTTACAGGTGGTTGTGACTGCTCAAGATAGACTGTGGGATCCAATGTATCCTCAGTGGAATGATATGCCATCCTCTAGCCCTGTACAGCTAGATTTTAATCAGCAATTTATATGACATGTTAAAACTCATAGCACAAAATTTAGTGTTGCTGTTCACCAAGTCTAGAATGCCAGAAAGACCCATTTTTTTCCCCTGTAGATGATGAAGCAACATATAAAAAAAAATGGGAAACTTTTATTTATTAAGGTATGAAGTGCTTTATTGCACTATGAGTAATGTGTTAGCATCTTGATTTGAACAGGCACACATTGCACTGGTCATTGGAATAATGTATTCCAGATAACATGATGGCACTGTTAATGCTTTAATAATTTTGATCTCTTGGTATTAGAGAAAGGGATCAATGGTTAGCATGTATCCTGCTCTTGGGGAGGACCTGAGTTTGGTATAGACATGCATACACATAATTATCAGAAATAAATCTTTGTAATAATTTTCATTTCTTAGAAATAACACCCGTGAGGTGGCTTAGTGGGAAAAGGTTCTTACTACTAAACCTGAACCTGATTTTGGTTCTAGAATGCACATGGTAGCAGTAGAATGTTTTCCAAGATCCATATGTCTCTCCTCCATATATATATGAAATATGATCCTTGAATTGCTTTCTATAATCTTGCATGTGTGTGGGGCAGGGAGTAAAAGGAAAGGACATGGTGATAGTTATTTAAATAATGAATGCATGAAGTTTGTTAAGGTAATTTTAAACATTTGAGTGTTTAAATTTTTGTATTATGGGGTTTTTATTGTAATGTTTTATTTTTTTTTTTAGATTATAATACAATTACATCATTTCCTAACTTCCATCTGTTCCCTACAGCCTCTTCTATGTAACTTTCCCTTGCTGATTTTCAAACTCATGACCTTTTTTTCTTTAATTGATTTTAAGTCTGTATATGTGTGAATGTATTCCTCAGTGTATAAAGTGAAACCTGCTGAGTCCATATAATGTTTCTTTTCTGTATCTATTTTTAGGGTTAAAGAGATCATCGGTTTGCTAATAATGCTCAGCCACGAGAAAAAAAAATACAAATAACATTATATGAACTGAGATGGCTGTTTTAAATTATAAATAAATTTAGCTTTAGTTTAAAATTTTAAATGGAGTAGAATTTCATAAGTCATCAAAATCAGTGAGAAACTTTAAGAATGTTAAACAAAGCTGTGTATATGTACACACTGAGAAGAAAATTCTAGCATTATTTGTGTATGTGCTATAATTGATCTAGGCAAAATTTCTTAACTTGAAAGTACTTAATCCTAAGAGATTTCAATACTAGCCATCTCCTGTTGATCAGTACTCTGGAGAAATATTTGAGATAGATCTAATGTGGTGTAGTCTTCCTATTTCTATCACTTACCATGAACCTAATGCAATGTAGGATTTTAAGGTCTACTACCCCTTGCCATGGATCTAATGTGGTGTACCCTTTGTGTCTTCCACTTACCATGGATCTGATGTGGTGTATCCGTTCTGTGTCTACCACTTAACTATAGTCTTCATATTTGTTTTTCAGGTGCAGCAGGTACAGACAGTTCAGCAGGTCCAACATGTCTACCCAGCTCAGGTGCAGTATGTGGAAGGAAGTGATACTGTCTATACCAATGGAGCAATGTAAGTTGGATGCTGACATCTGATTGTTTTCACCAACTCCAAGAAATACTGTACTTTCTAATACAGCTCTCTAGTCCTGGGATTGTTTGCATGTTTTTAAACATCTATGTTGGTTTTGTTTTACTGTGAGTTATTTAAATTAAACTGGTACTTAGAGCTTTGTCTGTTTATTAATAAAAGTACCTGTATATTCTTCTCATTTAGCCTTCCCAGAATATTTTAAATTGTTCAAATTGTGTATATTTTAGCAATTTTCCCTAAATTGAGAAAAACTTGTATTTCTTGTTAATGATGCCCGTGCTTTAATAATGTTTTAACATCTGTGATTTTTAAATGCCAAGCTGGATATGTATGAAGTTTGTGTTTATCTGTAAATTTGTATAAAATCATATGTAAGGAATTTTGTAGACTTCCACACAGTTAAATCTATATAAAAAGAGATGCTCTTTCACAAATCTTCTTTCCTTTCTCAAGTCAGCCTCCCCAACTGACATCTCCTCTGCATCGACAATAGTAGCAATTTGTGTATTTATTGGCTTTCTGCAGCCACTCGATTGAAAGTCAATGCATCATTATAAATGAAGAAACTAAAAGGAACTCCATCCTGGGTTTTTGTTAGCGGGCAGTTTCTGATTGTACCTAAGTGAATTCAGGCCTCTCAGTGTCTTACTCCACCCTTCAAGTTTCCATGCCCTTTGCATCCCTGGGGTTTATGTCCTCCCACAGTTCATGCTCCTAGCATCCCAGTACTAACTGCACTCCTTGGGGCCTGTAGCTTGGGTTCTTCTTGCATCCCTGCAGTGTGGCTGCTCCTCAAGCTAACTCTTCTGACCTTGCTTCTTTCCATGGTTGCTTCCATTGATCCCAGTAATACCAGTCTGTGACCTCTCAGAGGGCCTGGATTTTACCTACTGCAGTAACTGTAACAAAACGAGCATGCATGATGGAGTCCATTCGAAGTTATTCATCATATTATTTTGACTAAAAGCTTAGATTTGGTTTAATCATATATTAGTATTATATTCAGAACTTTCTGTTATGCCTTTATGGAGATGGCATATACTCTAATCGAATTCAGGTGTCAGAGGGTTTCAGGATATAGTTAATGTTCCTGATGTGAGGTCTAGAACATGATAGTGGGACATGGAAAGAAAGCTCCTCTTTTGTTTCTATCTTTTTCTTTTGTAAATTAGAATATAAAGTTGATCTCATTATGGCATTCCAAACATAATTTGTTTTTGCCAAAATTCCCTATTCATTCCCTCCTGAGATGCCCCTCCTTGCCATATGTGGTAGCCCCTTGCTCTTTTCATAGCACACGTGTCTCCTTTGCTTCTCAAACCATTTTCTTCTTATCCCCTTCCGAGTTTAATGGTCTGTATATGCTCCCACACCCATGTGAACATGAATCAGGGGCTGAAGAGAGGGCTTAGCAGTTAAGAGCACTAGCTGCTTCCCAGAGGATCTGGATTTGATTCTTATACCCATGTGGCAGCTCATAATCATTTGTAACTTGTGTTCCAAGGGAATGGCCTTTTCTGGCCTCTACAATCACTAGGTATGAACAAAATACATGTAAACAAGAAATTTACATGTAGGAAAATTAATTAAAAAATAAAGCTTAGAATCTGCCTAAGAGATCAATATGCAGTATTTTTCTTTCCAAGTCTAGGTTACCTTAGTTTATAAAATAGTTTCCAGATTTATCCATTCTCCTGTAAGTTTTATAATGTATTATTCTTTATGGATAAATAAAATACTATTGTACACATTTCAATGGGATATATAGACTAATCCCATTTTCTTGCTCTTGACAAAAAAACAGTGGTAAGCTTGGTGTGCATGTAGTTCTTTATATAGTCTATATAATTGGCAGGTGTTTTGTACCAATCTGTATGCTATCCCTTCTGCTAATTGTCTCTTGGCTTTCTAAAAGGTCTTTTTAATTCCCTTTGTTGCTTTTGTCAGTTCAGGGTTACTTCCTGCGTCGTTGGAGTCACATTCAGATTCCATTTACCAGTTCTTAGGGTTGTGCTTTATGCCTTGTTCAGGACTTATTGTGCCTAAAAGTGGGATTTGAAATATTTGTTCTCAGCTGTTTCAGCATTTCAGATATTGAATCAATGTCTACCCATAGACCAATTTTTAATTCAGATGAACAGATAAGGATTTACTTGCATTTTTCTGCAGGTAAATATCCAGTTTTGTCCCCACCATTTATTGAATGGGCTATCTGTTTCTTCAGGTACTCTTTGGACAAGTTTGTCAAAGTAGGTGTAATAGCTGTGAGGTTTTTCCTGGGTACTCTCTTGAGTTTACTAGGTTGGCCTCTCTGTCTGTCTTCCTTTTTGTGTAGCATGCTTTCTTCTTCACTATGGTTCTGTAGTATAGGAAGTCAGTTATTATGACATTTTGACACCTCTCACAGTTTACTTTCTGCTTACAGAAATCTTTGGCTATTCGTGGCCTCTTTGTTTTCATATGATACAATATCTTTGGCTATTCGTGGCCTTTTTGTTTTCATATGAATTTTGGGGCTTTTTTCCTGAATTATATGAATAATCTCTCAAATTTTGATGGAGATTAGACTAATCTTACTTTGGGTAATAGAGCCAGTTCTGCTTTGGGATGGATAGTTTTTCCACCATCTAGTGTCAACTTCCTTTTGGAGTGTCTTAAAATTTACATTACAAAGCTCTTTCACCTTTGTGTTAGGTTTACCAGATGAGGTACTTACTTTTTGTTTTCATAAGCTATTTTAATTGGGATATTCTTCTTAATTTCTCAGCAAATTTGGTACTGTTACACAGAAAAGGTATTGATTTTTATATGCTGATTTAAAGCATATAACTCCAACAAAATTATTTACCAGATTCAACATGTTTCTTAATGATCTACAATATTTTGTTGAAGTCTATTATAAGAGTTTCTGTTTCATCTCTAATTTTATTAATTTAGGTCTTCTCTCTCCTTTTGTTAGTTTGGCTAAGGTGTTGTCAATCTTGCCAATCTTTCAGTGAGTCATCTCTGTTTCATCTGTTCTGTGCCTTGTTTTTTTTTAGCCTCTATATCATTAATTTGTGCTCAATCTCTTCTTTATTTTTTCACGTTTACTGAGTTTGGGTTGGCTCTTGTTTTTCAAAATGGTGATGTGTATCACTGTTATTTATTGGGAACCTGCCTATTTTAGGCGATCAGTTAGAGATAATAAACTGTCCTTTCAGAACTTCCTGTATCCCATTGGTTCTGCTAGATTGCAGATTTGTTTTATTTGATTCTAGGCATCTTTAAATTAACCTGATTTTTTTTTAGTTCCCTACTGTTCATTCAAAAGTGTATTGTTCAGTCTCTAAGTGTTCGTTATCTCCGAGTTTTCTCTTGACTTGTCTGATGAGATATAGGAATGAGTTCAGACTTCCTTGTATTTAAGGCTTACATTATGGCCCAAATTTCTGATCATATTTGGAAAACATTGTACAAACTGCTGACAAGAACATGTGGTCCCTCTCTTTTGGTTAGAATATTTGGTAGGTATCTATTAAATCCTATTTGTCTATATAATAATTTAGCTCTGAAATTTCTTTGCTATTATTTTTATTGTATGACTTACGTAAATTTGCTAATTGGGTATCAAAGTTTCCACTATGATTATGTGTGAGACCCTGTGTGACCTGTTGTTATACTTGTACTATTTGTTTTATGAAACTGTAGCTATAAGATTGGATACATAATTATTTATAGGTGTTAGCTTCTTAAAGAATTGTTCCTGTTATTAATAGTAACAGTAGCCTTCTTTATCTCTTCTGACAATTTTTAGTTTAGAGTCTACTTTTCCAGATATGTGAGTCATTGTTGTACCAGCTTCTCACAGCTTGCACTTACCTACATCCTTTGGCTCTCTTATGTTTTCCTAGCTAAGTGTGTTTCTTAGGCAGCAGATAGCTGAAATACTTTTAAAATCCAGTTTGTTTATAATTGGTGAATTAGGCTGTTTGCCATAAGATTATTATTTTAAGGGCTGTGCTATTTCTAGTGATTTTGTTACTTGATTTTGTAGCTGGTTGGATTATTTCTGGTTTTCTTCTCCCTTCCCCATTAGTTTTAGCCATATGTTGGATATGATCAGCTGTGTTCTTGCTTTCCTTGGTTATTCTGTTCTCATGGAACACATTGTTTGCTATTTCATGAGTAAGACCGCCTTTCTTCTTCCATGTTTAGCACTATTTTAATAATACTATTCTGAACTGTGTTGGCTTCTGTATTTTGCCCTCGTTTTGCTTGTCTTGAAATGGTCTTATTTATCCACTCTTTGTCAGTGTGAAGATAACTGTACTTGCTTTACTGACCTTGATTGAAAGTTACTTAAAATCAAAACTCAAGAGGTGGCTGGGTGAATGGATAGATGGAAATAGATAGATAGATAGATAGATAGATAGATAGATAGATAGATAGATAGATGATAGATAGATAAGTTAGATAGATAAGTAGATGATAATAGATAATAGATAGCTAGATAAATATAAAAATCATTTTGTGCTTTCCTAACTTTGGGTGGGGGTTGATGCAATATGTGATATTATCCCAGCACTTGTGTTTTGTCTATGATTGACATTTTATATGATTTTTGCTTTCTATTTTGAACATGTTCCCTGGAGAGCTGTGGGGATCCTCTTCTCTGGTCCTGTTTACAGTTCTAAATTTTTTGTTGTAATGCCCCTCCTCCTATACTCTTAAGGTTATAGGACATTTTCTGCTCTTATTTGATTGAATCCATTGTCTGTACCTTTGAACTTCCACTCAATTTCTTCTAGCTCATGGATTTTTAGATTTGGCATCTTTAATGTTATAAGACTTTTCATAAGCATTGATGATCCCACTAATATTTAAAAATACGTTTCTGAATGTATTGTTATTTTGACTTTGTCTTCCCTAAAATTCATTTTTATCTTTAGTTTGTTCATGAACCATTCTTTTTTAATATTGCAATATAATTGACATATATTTCCACTGCTTCTGTTTAGTTCCTCCTCAGTGTCTCAATTTCTTGGTTGATTTTTTTTTTTCTCCATGTTTTTAAAAGTTTCAGCTCTAAGTTTCCAACCATTTAATTCACTGTAGTTACTTTCTTGTCTGTGTCCTGAATGGATTCCCATATTTTGTTCATCTGTTTAATTGAGTGACCTTTATGACCATTGATTTTTTTTTTTTAATTCTTTCTCTGAAATTTTAGCTATCTTAGTGTCTTTGTTTTGTATTTTTGTGGAGTTGGGAGGTTATAGGTGTGCTGTGGCGAGTTGTCTCATTCTTTGTATTTCTCTGTATTTTGTGCATCTGTTGGGATGGATGTGTCTTTTTGTTTTACTTTATTCTTTTCCTATTATTTTATTTTGATGTGTTTTATATGAGTCCTTAAGAACCTTAGAAGAGTAGTGTTCATTGCAAACTATAGTCTCTACTTCTGTTTGGTTGTAGTAAAAAATTGCTGTGTTTGCCTAGTGCCTTACTGACTGTTTTGACATTGCTTTCAATAGAACACTGTAGTGTCCCTGGTTTGATCCAGAAATAGCAGCATTGGGAAAAATTTAGTTGATAGGTTTTTTTGTTTTTTATTTGTTTTGGTTTTGGTTTTTTTTTTAAGGCTGGGCTGTCAATATTGCTATGTAGGGAGATGAGAAGTGATTGGGAAAGTATATAAAGCGGAGGCGGGGAGACTGTGAATGGGTAGAAATGTATATGGATTGAACTGTACAAGATAAGAGTACTGTAGATCTGGAAGTAGAGAGATTTTTGTAGTTCAAGAAAAGGGAAGGCCAGACTTTGAAGTCTTCTCTTATCTTGTATTCCTTCCTTCCTTCCTTCCTTCCTTCCTTCCTTCCTTCCTTCCTTCCTTCCTTCCTTCCTTCATTTTTCTTTTTTTCGTAAGCAAGCAATTTAAAAAACATAGCGCAGTAACTTACAAATGCTAATAAAAATTAAAATTATATAAAAAAATTAAGCAACCAAGAATTAGAAATAAAAATATACAATAACATAAGAATAGCAGCTATTATGTATTTGGTTATTTTTTCTTGTCATTTGTATTAGGTTCTACAGGTTGGGAAGGACAGAGAGTCTCAATAATGCAAACAGTGTGCCAATGCAGAAGAGTAGAATTTTGTGAGCTTCCATTGCTTTATTTCAGAATCCTCAGGTCAGAATCTGCCCTAGACTTCTGACTTTATTCATCCATTCACCCAGACTCCACTTCTAATCCAGCATCTTACCTAGATTTCCACATGTTTTATTGCCATATGAACACCTTAATTACCTGACAATAAACAGGATGCCCCTGGCATTCTTCTTCCTCCTTCTCTACGTACTTCTCACCTGCTTCCGGTATACCAACTTTGATTTTTTCCTAGAAGTACCATTATGTTTCCATGAGTCAAATGCATTTTTTTTTTTTTGAAATAACATTTGGGCATATTCTTCTTTCTTGCCAGCTCCGCCCTACCCCACCCAGTTTAGAGTGATCCTCTTCATAGAACGGTGTTTCACGCTGACTTGGATCTAGCTTCTCTTCCACAGTCAGCTTCCACTGTACAGGGCAGCAGCACCCATTATTTTCCATATAGTATTGTATGACGAATGCCCTATAATGTTTTTGATACTGAGAAGAAACATCTCTTGCCGCTTGGTTGTTTTATTTGAATTTATTTAGATCATTGGCACTTATAAAAAGTCAGTATGTTTCTGTTATTCTAGTGGATATTCAACTCTCTCCATAGTTAATAGTATAGCTGATGTTCACCTATTTGTTAGGTAGGTTTAGGGCCTCCTGCAGCTTGATTTCAACATTTCTAAGATAAATTTAAACTATTGTAGGCATTTATACCAAATGAAAAAGATGCTTTTCACTTGAACCTTATTCTCTGAGAAAATAAATATCTTTGTAGAAGCTTCTAGAAGCAGCTTCGCTGTTAGCTGTCATCGCTTCTGACAGTGTATGCTGAGTGGCCACAGAGGCTGAGAGTGTGGGTTCTCATATCCTTCAGGTCTATGGGAGAGAAGCTAGGTGGCCAGAGAAAGGGGCACTTAGGATAAACGTTAAGAGAGTCTGTCACAGTCGTTCCTCATTTGTGCAGGTTTACAGTAGTCCAGGGGGTGTTGTTCTACTCCCCAGAGGGATGTGACTTTGAGCTAGGGCAGTAGATAGCCTCTGAGAAGCCCTTTATGATTCAATCAAGAAATTGGTATAAACATTAATAATTACTGATAAATGCTGTGATTTGTTTGTATGTTTCTGTCCTAATTCTTTACATTGTCAACTGCATTTCATAGTGCCCTTTTACATTTGTTAGTTTGTTTATGTGTATGTGAGTATCAAAAACAAACAAAAGGGCACCTTGTGAGAATGGGTTTTTCCCTTTTATCATGTTGGTTTCAGGAATATCAGGCATGGTGGCATAAGCCTGTGACTGCTAAGCCACAGGCTCCTTTGTTCTTTATTGTACATATTTAACCATCCCATGTAATAATATAAGTTAAATGAACTTATGCACTTGAAAACTATAGAAAAATTTCATTTCTAAAGTTGATTCTTTAAAATTATAAGAATTGTTTAAGTGCAAAACTGATTCCAAAGAAACTGTCTAGTGCTAACATATACTTTCAGTGGCCACTAGTTCAGTTGATTAGATCATGGCTAATGAGGCCTAGGTCATGAGTTCACTTGCTACAAAGTCCAATTAGCTTTGATCTGGACTGTGTGGGCCTAGATTGCATCTCCAATTCCAAGGATCATGTCACAGTGAGCACTCTTGGTCAGAGGAGAAGATGTGCCTTTTAAAACCCCTCATTACTAGCCAATATACATTTTGAATAGGAGTTCTGAAGTATCCTCTTTACAATCAACAAGGAAATGCCATCATGTTGCTATGAATTATATCCAGGATTTTAGTGAATAGATGACTATGAATATTTTTCCCAGGCATGAAAATAATTACTTTTTCATCATAAGCCATTTGAATCTTTCTGTAATTTTATACTGCAGCCATTAGACTGCATACATTTCGTGGATCACATGCCCATCTGAGGTCATTTGTATTCTTACTTTTTATTTAATAGACTTCCATATGTGTTAGGAAAGTATGCTCTTCATTCTTCTGTTGTGTCACACTGAATTAATAAGCAGTTAGTATTTGATCTCTGACTTAGACCTCAGAGTCCCACTTCTGTGTATAATAACCACGTTTTGCTAATGATACTCCTAGAGGAGAGGGACTCTGATCATTACCATGAACTTTCAAGCACCCAATATATGACCCTACAACCTGCACACTCGTAGGAAGTCTGGTCTCTAAGCCGGTGTTACCAGCATTCTCATTTCATGTAGACATAATGCACAGGGTCTCACTCAGGAGGTGATGACAGCACTCACAGATGCGTGTAATCACTTATGAGAATGTGTAATCATCATAATTTGCTGAAACTAAAGTGTTTACCTGGTTCTTGCTGTGAATATTGACAATTACTGCTAGCATAACAGGCTTAACAGTGTGGGTTAGCAAGTAGGCATGGATTTCAATTGAACAATTGAGACTACTTTACAGTGTTGGCTGTTGACACAGAATCATTGTTTTTGACTCAAGGGAAAGGGTAATAACTCCATCCATTCTTCAGCTTATTTTATTCATGTTCTGGAAGAACCTAAGCTGTATCTCCCAAAGATATTTCCCCCAAGTCTAGGCCATAGTTATATTTTTGTACAAATTCTTAAAACTTACAATTTCCAGTCATCTGTGTTACTATGATTGAATTAGCCAAGGAACATCTCCTACCACAATCAGAGAGCTCTTCAGCAGTCACAATCTCTTGGTTAGTAAGAAATCAGATTTTATTATTTTTTTTTTAACAGATCTTGCCTCAAGTTGATTTGTAAAAACAGCATAGGATACTGGTCATCTGCAAATAGTGTGCAGGTAGATGTGTCCCAGCCAACCATCTGCCTTCACATTGGCAGGGACCTTTTCTATGGGGCCTTCACAGAGGCCTGGGCTACTGTGGGAGCCTGAGCTGGAGCTGTGGCCGCTGCCTTGATTTGAACCTTGGGCTTTGGTTGGCAGAGCCTACACCCCTTGGTCATGTAGCTTCGAGTCTGCTTCCCAAGCTTGGGGTGAGGGTTGAAAGCCAGATGGCTGAGTTTTCGGCTGAGGCATCTTGGGCTTGATGGCCTGAGACTTCACAAGGACCTCGATGGCCTCTGGCATGCACTCACTGCCTTTGCATTGTTGGCCTGCATCTTCTCCAGGCCTCTCTTGTTGTGCTTCTTGGCAAAGCGCATGTTCTGCAGGAACTTGGGGTCAACCCCCTAAGAGATTCGTATCTTTGTGACCAGGGTTTCTTGATGCCATCTCTGTGTCATTTGTGGGACTGGTTGTGTGTGGTATTGTTCTTGGACTTGGCCATGTCTGCACGGTAACCTGCAGCTCCTGCAGCACCGGAGACCAGAAGAGACAGAATCAGATCTTTAAAATAAAAGTCTTCTTCTGCTTTGCTCCTTTCTCTTTTGACATCTACCCTCCCCCACAGTCATGCACCATGATTTTCAGAGTGGAAAGAATCTTGTAATCTAAACTACGGCAAAATTAAGAAGTCTGTTTTATGACTTTTTAAAATGTGAGCCATAAGTGAAAATTGTCTATTGTTTAGAGGTAATCATTTTTAAAGATGTAAAGGTATCTGTTGTTTGCATAGCTGTGAAGTCTATGGATCAACTCTGTCACAATTCTTCTTGAGATAGTACATTTGTCATCAACTAATGGAAGACATTTCCCAAACTATCTTCTACAAAGTATGAGTCCCTTAAAAGCATTCTGTGCTTATATAAATGGTAAAAAATGTGTAACAGTATTCAGGAAGATTCCCAATAACTAATAGAGCTGTTTGAGGTTTTAAAAATCCTGCATTTGGGAGAAAAGAAAGTCAGTATTTAGGAAAGAAACTCAGTATTTCCAAAACTTTTACACAGTATACTTTGGAAGATAACAATTTTGACATTTATAATTTATTTAAAATCCATGAGCATGAGAACAGAATGGGACTCAATTTTCTAAGCATCACCTCTCGAAACTCTTAT
Source organism: Mus pahari (assembly GCF_900095145.1). Lineage (NCBI taxonomy): Eukaryota > Metazoa > Chordata > Mammalia > Rodentia > Muridae > Mus > Mus pahari. Next base: position 139,406,220 of record NC_034590.1, on the reverse strand, counting down.
GGTTGGTACATTGTCTGAAGATCCCCGCTTACCTCTTCCATCTACTTCAAATGATTAATAAGAAACCACTTCAACTTATTCTTTTCCTCCTTAAGTAACACAGCTGAATTTCAGAATTTGCAGGTAAAATTAGGTTTTCTTATTATCTATCAAATCATTTTTCCTTAGAAGAAATGAGTACATGGAATTTCTCTAACTAAGGGAAGGTGATGCTTTCTTCATTTGTGCTTCTAAGATGTGCAGGAGCTGGTGTGGGCATCCACTTCCAATTGAGAGCTCACCAGCTCACTGGTTCCATTGGAAGCCTTCTTGGAGGGAGAAATGACCTTGTGTGAGAAGAACTTTGATATCTTTTCACAATTAGAGAAAGGCTTCTGGTGTTATCTACATAAAAACTCCCATCTCTCCAAAGATGAAAGGCATTCAAATGTCGCTGCTTAGAATATCAGAGCTGGAAAGACTGCGATCATTTCTTCCTATCCCTTTTACAGACAGACAAACTGAAGCCCGGCTGGGTGAAGGCCGGGTGTCTTGCCTCCAGTGTGCATTGCTTTTTAGTGATCTACAGAGACTGACTTATTTGAAGTTTTTTTGAATGCCGATTTCTTTCCTTTTCTCTCTTTCTTTCTTGAACTTTTATATACAGTATTTACATAGTTATTTTAGAAAGAACCAAAACTTGTAATATTTAAAAACTAATTAATAAAATTGCAAATATTGTGATGGGTTAAAATTTCTCATTGAAAATGTAAAGTCTTAGCTTCACACAATTTCATTATAAATTATAAAACATTAAAAGTATTTATTGAAATTTATAAAGCTGAATATTATGGCCAATAGAAATTGTGTTTAAGTTACTGGCTATATGTATAGTGACTGTATTGTATTGAGATTATTGATAGAAGAGAGGTACAATTTCATGCAAGTACAGATATATGAGTAAATTAACAGTCAGGTTTTTGGAAGCTGTATTTTAGCAGTACAAAATGGTTGTGGTAAGCAATGATGCAGAAAATAAATCTGTAATGTAATAAATCTGAGATGAGGCGCTTATGCTGAACTTTTAAGGGTGATTAGAACAAAGGAAGAGATTTGGGAGAAATAAAAAAGCTCTCCAAGCAAAGCAAAACGTCTGGAGAAAATGGTACTTTCTGAAGGAAAATGAGGCCATTGTGTTGTTATTGAAGTAAGCATTTAAGAACATGACTATTACTGCGTTCTGAGATTATGTGCAAACCAATCCTGGTGCTTCTTGTAAAATTTTGAGCAGTTTTTGAAGGCAAGGAAGACTTTTGAAAGCAGTAATCATGGGAAGACTTTTTAGCAAAATTTTGTTTCCATATTTATATTTTAGAAAAATTCCCATGGCAGCAAAATTGGAGGAAAATTGGCAGAGATCCAGGTTTGAAGAAGGAAAACCAAGTAGAAGGCAGCTATAATAAATGGTGTTGTGAATTAAGGATTATGAGAATGGAAGGGCATATTGTAGAGTTCCATGCTTTATTTAAAAGAAAATTCTTAGGATTTACTGGCTTATAATAGCATAAAGGAAGCATTAGCTCTAATGTCAAAAACTGGAGTTGGAGGTGTTATTCTCTGCCCTGAAGAAGGGCATAAAAGAACAAGAACCTTTGAGGGTGCTTAATAGCATAGATTTTTCTCTTTTCTTTGTTCTTTTTATTGAAAATAGATTCTTTTCTCATGTAATATATCCTAATTACAATTTCTACTCCCTCTCCTCCTCCCAGTTGCTCACCTCTACCCTCTGCTCTGGATCCAGTCCCTTCCAGCCTCTCATTTAAAAACGGACAGGCTTCTCAAAGATCACAACCAAACCTAACAAAATAAAATATTAGATTAAGTAGAAAGCAACAGGTTGAGGCAACCAACAGAAGGAAATGGCCTTCAAGAATAGGCATAAGAATCAAGGACCCACTCATCACGCACTCGGGGGTCCCATAAAGAACACTAAGCTGAAAGCTATAATATATACACAGAAGACCTGGTGCAGATCTCTGTCAGCTCTGTGGTGCTGCTTCAGTCTTGAGTTCATATGAGCTTTGCTCAGATGATTCAGGAAGCCTTGTTCTGACGGTGTCTTTCATCCCCTCTGGCTCTTACACTCTTTCCATCTCCTCTTTAACAGTGTTCCCTGAACTCTGTGGGAAGGAATTTGATGAATACACTCCATTTAGTGCTGTGTGTTCCAAGGACTCTATGTGTAATGTCTGGCTATGGGTATCTGCATCTGTTCCCATCTACTACAGGAGGGAGTCTCCCTGATAACAACTGAATAAGGCATTGATCTATGAGTACAGCAAAATATTATTAGGAGTCATTTTTGTGATCCATTTTTTAGGGCCTTTTCTTAAGTCTCTTGGCTGTGTAGTCTCTGGTTCTTGGTCGCCCAAGCGGTGTTGGATTCCATCTCATGGAGTGGGCCGTAAGTCAAATAAGACATTGATTGGCTACTCCCACGAGTTCTGTGCCATATTTCCCTAGCTTGTACTGCAGACAGGACTGATTGTAGGAAAAGGGTTTTGTGGCTGATTTCGTGTTTACATTTTTCTTTTTGTAGCCTACCGAGTTCCTTCCCACACCAAAGACAGAACATAGAGGTCAAGGCTCCATGTAGGCACCAGCTCCACATCTCCATGTTCAATGAGTTCTGTGGGTGTCTAGAAATAACTGTTGACTCTTAGAAACTCAGATATTAAAATTCTTAAATTAGAACTTGAAAAGTTTCCTAACTCTAGATAGCTTAACATGAGTACATGTGTGTCTTGTAGTACATGATAAAGGCCTGTGGTTTAAGGTAAATTAACAAGAAAAGCAGCAAGCACAAACACTAGCTTATTGAATATGCCAGGAATATGGAGATCAGAAAAGAGGTTTGAGTGTTAACAGTGCGTGTAAGGAGTGGACATGAAATGCCTCAGAAAACAAAGCTCTGTACTAGTTGATACCCAAAGGATTTGATGCCTACCCAACACTTAGGCTTGGCCACAGTAGGGATGGAGCTAGAGAATAGCAAGAACTGGAAATGTTAGTTTATCCTTTGAATTTAAGCATGTGAAGTGTTTGTGGCTATATATTTTTATATTTCTGTACTTTTGTAATGTCTTGTGAGCTTTTACATATTACAAAATAAAAGAAATGTAAAAGTATGTTATAATGTAAGATGGCATCAACTGAAAGTAAAAGAATCAGATAAGCTAAATCAGAACAGACAAAGAGGAAAAGGGCAACATGGAGTGGTCAGCAGTGTCGTTCTGCAGGTAGGTCAAAGAGACAAGGGCTGACAGGAGCCTTCTAGCCTGGTATTTACATTTGGTCACAAGTGACCTTATTAAAAGCCATTTCACTGGAAGGCTAAGGTCAGAGGCTTGACCAGACGTTTTGGGAAATGGAAGTAAGCTAATGAAGGCGACACAGTCATTAAGTGTAGAGTGTGAAGGAGAAAGCCGCCAGATAGAAGTGCGTACTGTGTCAGCTCCAGATCCTTCTTCAGACATGAAGGATGATCACTAGTCATTCAGGGACTGAGGTGGCCTGAGAGGTGGACTGTCAGCTAGCTCCCTGTGTTACAGATCCTTGTCTTCCTAACACTCACACATACCTGAAGTTTCACATAAAAGGAAGCAATTTGCTTAACAGACTTGTAGAGAATTGACCTGTTCTTAGTTGGAGATGTGCTCCTATAGTGAGTAATTGCACTGTAGTACAAAATCAAGTTAAGGTTCTCTTTAAAGAAACAGACATTTAATTTGGATATCCAACCATTGGTAGGAATAATATTTCACAGAAAAAATATAAATTTTATCAGGATTCAGAGACTATATATTATTGATGTATTTTAAAATATATTTGTATTAAAGAGAAGAATCATGATATAAGCAAGCTAATAAATTTCTCCTTTATTTTCTTCTTCTAAAGCCGAACAACAACTTACCCCTACACAGAAACACAGATGTATAGCCAAAACACTGGAGGAAATTACTTTGATACTCAAGGAAGTTCTGCACAGGTGACAACCGTGGTGTCCTCCCACAGTATGGTGGGTACTGGTGGGATTCAGATGGGCGTCACAGGAGGACAACTCCTCAGCAGCTCGGGAGGAACCTATCTGATTGGCAATTCAATGGAGAATTCTGGACATTCGGTGACACACACAACTCGGGCCTCCCCAGCAACAGTAAGTGTTTAAGTTTTAATTTACATTAGCTTCTGTGGCTTCTGTTTTACTGTTTTTCTCTATGGAGAGAAACAAATCACATAAATATGAGTTGGGCAAATTGTGTGAAGCAGTTTTCCTATCCTGGCACATTAGAAGATGTAACAGCATTATGAAGAGAACATTACTGACATGTATGCCCCAGTTCAGTAAGTTGGAGGTTTTTTTTATCAGGAATAGAAAGCTAGATTTAGAAAAATGAGTTTATCTAATGCAAATACTGACTTTGTTGTGTTTGGGACTCTGGAGTTTTAGCACGCAGAGACTGAGGCAAACAATTGCTGAGAAGTCAGGGCCGCCTGAGTTATATACCACCTGTACTATATTTTATTGAATCTATTTAAAAACCTGGTTTTCTCTTAGAACAGAAAGCCACATGTGCTTGATTTGCCTATTGATATTGGTACTTAACTTTAAACAGTTGTGTGGATACATGCCTGTCAGTCATTCTAGCTCATGGGAGGCAGGGGCATGAGGGTTGGAAGTCTGAGGCCAGTCTGGCCTATGTTATGTGACCCTCTGGTCACAAAGAAAGCCTCTGGGAAGCTCTGATGACAGGTGATTCACATGTGAGTCTCTTGTGCTGGTGCTGATCACAGGTATGAGCAAATGATAGCATAAGGACACATCTTTGCATAGCACTTTTCAAGTATTTAAATTTAAATATGCAGTTTGACACAAAAGGATGACATGTCAGCATGAGAGTATTAATTTATTGAAATGCTGTCAGAAATAGAGGAAGTTATGTGCCATTTGATACCATCAAGCTGTAACCTCAACTATGCATAAAAAAGTATGATCATCTAAGATAGCAGTGGAATTGATTTTCTGCTTGAGCTCTATGAACTAGTCATGCTGGTGGGCCCAGGGATGTAGCTCAGTGGCATCATGACAGTGGTCCTGAATTCTGCCCCTAGCTCTGCACAGAAGTGGGAGTGCAGTGCTGGGGATCTGAGTGAATCTACACACTGTTCTCATGATGTCTCTCTCCATGGTGCTTGTTCTTGAAGTGAAAGGAGGAGGTGGTGTAGGGGAGATAAGAGTAGCCTTGAGAGGCTCAGGCTTTTCACTGTGCAGGATTCTTCATGATGCTCTCTGTGTATTTGATAAGGATGCTTCCATCAGTATTATTGCCTTTTTCCTATTCGAATCTTAAACCACTATTTTTTTTTTAAAAAAGATTTATTTATTTATTATATGTAAGTACACCGTAGCTGTCTTCAGACAGTCCAGAAGAGGGCGTCAGATCTTGTTATGGATGGTTATGAGCCACCATGTGGTTGCTGGGATTTGAACTCCGGACCTTCTTAAACCACTATTTTTAATTCAGTGTTTTTCTAACATTAGAACAGCTGTTCTGAGTGTAAAAAGGTTTTGTTTTGTTTTGTTTTCAGCCAATATCAAATTAAATGGAGAGATACTTGAAGCAATCCCACTATTTTCTACATATTTTTCAAGTGTTCTTTATATGCATTGTTCTTTGTTTCTAATAATTTTACAATTCTAAATTTTCAGACATACAAATATTTATATTGATCTCAAAATAAAGTTGCCACTACTCGGCCATATCCTCTCTAGCCGTGCCACTGTATCAACAAAGCAAAGTGCTGTACTAAAGAATTAGGATATATAGACAAAACACTACGTTTTTATTTATCACAAGAGGAAAATGGCCCCAGCAGTTAATAGCATGCCTGTTCAGATATGTGTCAGATGCCATCTGCAGTGGTAAGGGAGTTCCTGCGGTTTCTCAAACCTCGTGTACTGTCTCCTCTGAGTTTCACCCATTCTCTCACACTGACGTGCCCTCTTGGGATCCCATCCTTTCCTGCTCAGCTCTTAGAGCCATTTCCGTTTGCCTTCATCCCAGGGTTAGCTATGTAAATATCCCCAGTAACAACTTGACTGTTTACTTAATTTATAATCTCTGGTGCTAAATTATGTAAATATTATATTTCAGGTCATTTTAATATATAGTTATAGATACGAAAAAGGACAACTGTATCTTTTTTTTCCAACCATGGATGCCTTTGTTTTTCTATACAGAGTACACAAGATGTTACTCCTAGAGTTTCCACTGTACAGCTTGGAAGAGTTTATTATTATATCAGCTTTCAATTAAACCTTTTTACATTAATACTTCCCTTAAAACAAAAAGTGTATAAAAGTTGACTATGAAGAGAAATATTGTTTCTGCGGGCTCTCGTTGAAATCCATATGATAGTTATCTATATATCCAAGCCTCTCTGTATGCATCTGCCAGGGTTTACTATGTTTCCTTAGATTGGTTACTGAACTACATATTTGATTTGCATCACACTTCAGTAATGCTGTACATATTAGCTCAAATCACAATGATTTCTCTTGTCATTTTATAGTTTTATTTTAGTATAGCACACTAGCAAAATTTAAGTGTTCTTTAGCCCTGGAACTTTTCCTATTGTTCTCCTCTTGCCAAATGCTGAAAACAATACATTTTTCTATTATTTTGATTCTTAGAAATCAGGCTGAGTCACCAAATGACTTTCTTGCTGTTTTTTTTTTTTTTTTTTTCCTTCAGTCACCATAAAACCTTAGAAAACATGTCTGTGAGCAGTGTTTGGCAGCTTCTTGTTGGTTGAGATTCAAGTGTCTCTTTACAATGAGGCATATGCTCTATGCCATTTAAGTTCAGTTTTTTTCTGGCTGGTCTTATGCTTGTAATGTGTAGCATAAATAATGTAACTGACTGTAGGAATCACTGATGCTTTAGCTCAAATGTCGACTGCAGAAAATAGAGTCACCTCTCTACATCTGTGTATTTCATCTGCGTGGAATCAACTTAAGTCACAGAAAATACTTAGAAAATAATTTTGGTGAACATGTACATACTTTTTTGCTTGAGATTGCCTGCCCAAATGGTATAGTGCATTAACTTTTTCTAGCATATTTATGTTGTTTTAAGTATTATAAGTAGTCCAGAGACAATATAAATGATCTGGCATGTGAAATAGCTCAGCGGGTAAAAGTATGTTCCACCATACCTGATGACCTGGAGAAAGAAGTGGACCCTCAAAAGTTGCCCTCTTACTTCCACACATGCGCACACACACACACACACACACACACACACACACATCTCTTTTTATTTTTTTTTAAAAGTATACAGAGTGTTCTGGTAGAGTATATGTAACTATTACCATATCTTTATATATAAGAACATCTGGTATCTGATGACTATCATGGAAAACAAGGGACAACCATAGTCAACTGTGCCATTACTGAATAGCAGAGCAGCAAGTGCAGAACATCATTAATTCACTCCATTCCATTGATATGAAATCATTTAAACACCATGATTCATTTCCTTGCTAGCAGTTTTCTATCTCGGTCCTCAGCATAACTTCATTGATGATGCTTTTACACAATTTACTTGTGTCTGTATGGAAATATTCTCATTTAAGATTATTAGGAATAACACCACTTTCTAAGAAAAGTTTAATGTGCAAATAGCTTCCTATGACATGCTGATGAAGGAGGATGATAACTGAACATAAAGACCATCCCCTGGGATACTTTGCTGCCCAGCTGAAAAACTATTGTTGGAATCATTTTTGCTCTACTGCAGTCATCTCTGGATTATCAGTACAATTTTCATTTCAAGAACAATTACTTTTGCTTTATAACTTTAGATGGAAAAAAGCTTTATTAGGGTGATATAATAGTTCATATTTGGCTTGTGATAATGACAATGACTTTTATATTATATTATGGTACAAACTATCAATATTCCTATTTGTTGAAAATAGTACCATTACTTTTACTTTATCATGTAGTTAATAAGATCCCATATTCTTATAAATTATATATGTATATGTCTCTATATGTACATATATATTTTATACATACATATATAAAAGACATTTTCTGCTGCTACTAAGACATTTAAGAAATATTAACAGTTTTAGTGGAGTCCAGCTAAGTTGCAATGTGAATAAGTATTTTAGTTTATATTCAGTTAAATTAGGAATATGTTGTTGCTATTTCATAGACCTTAACGTTTGGGAGTTGGTTGTTATTGTAAGTTGGGACTTACTACACCCCTGCCCTCTGACTATATCACTATTTTCTTCATTTTATTTGAAATTCTTGTTTTTATTTTTAGTTAGAATCTTTATTTATAGAATTCTGAACTCTGATAGTGAAACAGTTTTCATTTGTAGAACAAAAACTTGTCAATACAGTGATATTTTTGTTCCCACCCAAGCATATTTTATCTTATCCTTTTCCAGAGAGTAAATAATAATATGTTTTAAGAAGCTTAATCACTTCTCTGTTAAGTCATCTTTGCATTTTAAAATCAGTATTGCTTTTATTCTTCTTAACTAGCTACTATTCCATTAAGCATTTTAAGTCTGTAATATAAAATTTTAGGATTTATGTATAATAGTATTTATATACATTTAAAAGGTTTTGACAAAATTAGATCCTGTCAAGAAGCATGAGGAAAATATATTGAATACAATATTATATATCTCTCTTCTAATTAATGTAAAATATAATATGCCTTAACTATTTGGAGGAAACTTCAGTGATTATCTACTATTATGTGATATAATTTAGATTAACTCATATAATTTGGAGGAATCTAAGGGTTCATTTTAAAATTGTAGGCGCTCTTTTTTCCCCTAGGCTTTAAGTTTCCATGAATCCAGTATAAGGTATGCTCTTTCTAAAACAATAAGTATTTTTAACTCCCCAGAAAAATTGCCTCCTTATTTCCTTGTGAATATTTCAAGATTTCAGTTAATTTTTATATGAATTATTCAAATTGCACATTGAAAAGGTCAAATAACATGCATGCTATGACTACCTCTCATCTCTGACCTCTTTTGTCTTCTCAGAAGCACTCAATGCTACCAAGTTTTTATGTTTCATTCTAAAAATATTTCAATAACTTTGCAAACAGAATAATCGGTTAATTTTTTCTAAGAAATGATAACAAAAATAATTTTTGCCTCTAACAAGGACCTTTTCATATTAATGTATAGATAGCTTTATTTATGAAAATAGTTACATTAAACCTGCCAGTTGGTCTATTTATCTTGCCTGTCAGAAGATATTTAATGGTGGTCTTTGGGCCATAGCATAGGCATATAAAACAATGTAGTCTTATAACATGGAAATTGCTTTGTTTATGTAAGGCTAAGCTGGGGAAAGATAATTTTAAAATTGGGAATATGAATAACCGTATATGTCAGGCTTTTTACTATATAAAAATGATTTAGTGTTCCAACTAGGATAAGTGTTTAAGAAACAGTACGTATATGAGCAAAAGCACACATGACGTTAGCATTTCTTGTTAAGACCAAACTGAGCCCTCAAGTGAAACTTTCAGAGTACCAGGAGTCTTCTGCTTTCAACAGAGTCATAAATTGATGGAGCTTCTGGAGCCTCATTTTTAAAGCACTTAATAAAGTGGGACCTGGACTGGCCTGCAGTCTTCATTTCTACATCATATTCCATTCAGCTGTTAGTTACAGCAGCTCCAGCCTCAGCAGATGAGAAGTAGAGGCAGTAATTTCACATTTAAGGTTTAGGACATTCCTGTCCTACAAGTATCAATAAACCAGAAGTTTAAGACAAACAGAATGGCATGCCTCCAGTCTTCTGTGCAGACAGAATTTTCCTGAATTGAGACAAGAGTTTATAGTAATGACTAATATTTGAAGGGGATATAGTTTGTATTGGCACAACATTTCAAAAGCATAAATATATCATAATGTTCCAGGAAAAGCTTCATCTTACTTACACAAACTCTGAATTAGGAAGATTAATTAAAGCTTATAAAAAGGAAAATACATTGTATCTCTCATACCCACTTGTATTGTGTTTGGCTTGATATTCCTTAGATTTATAAATCAAACTTCAAATGTACTAGTTGAAAGTACTATAAGCTTTGAAGGGAAAATCAGTAACTTAATATTTCATTCATAAAAATTTGGTATATAGATAAAGAATGATATATTAAAACACTTTTCTATAACGTCTAAGTCAGCATTGGATCCATAAAGTTTACTACTTCTCCCCAATTTAGTGGGGAAATGCAGCACATGCATATGGATATTTAGCAGTTCTGTTGTGAGTAGGATTTACTCATGTGCCATGTTTATAAGTTCAGTTTCCACAACATGGAGTGTGACTGCATTTGCTGTGTGCTTAGCTACAGTTGTGTTTACTGTCCATAGAACTAGCTTCTTTATTGTGTTGTATTTTGCTTATGTAGATAAGGTTCAACTCTTACTGTGATAAATTTCATAGCATAGAAGGTTTATAATATAGCCACAGATGTTATAAATCATTTTACACATTCTTTTCATTTTGGGAGTATAAGTTTAGTGAGTTTTCCATTTGACTTATAAGAAAGAGGAGAATAAGATCATGTTACTCAGTTTTTAGACAAATACTTTTTGTGTAGTCAAGGTCACATTACTTATCCTCTGCGTTCGGATCCCTGGAGCTAGCTTTATACACGTGTGCTACCTACCACACGTAACAAGGTTTGATTGGTTTTTTTTTTTTTAAATGTGCTCTCAAAAGGAAAAAGTAATTAAGCAAGCGCCTGCAACAAAATATAAAAATGAAGGGGAAACTTAAAAATCAGAATTTGAGATGATGTGACTGTATCTATTACATTATCTATATCATATAGTTTCAGAGAATCAAATGCAACCATTTTAAGAGATTTAGTGAAGTAGCTTCAAACTTTGGCATCAATACTTTAAAATGCAGGCAGCGTTAGGAAATATAGTGGGAGCAAAGTTATAACGTACAGTTTAGCAATGATAAATTTTTATCACTTTTAATAAATATAGTTTAAAATACTCTGAGGTACTAAGATTGAAATTAAACCCAAGTTTCAGGTAGTCCTCCTCGATTAGACTGTTGGAAGTTTTGAGAATGAAAACAAGGTCTAAATTTAATTAAAAACTCAAAACTATTCAAATTCAAACTTTTGAGTTGACAGTGACTCTTTTGTATTTGTTTTCATGTATGAGTTTGAATTATCTCTTCTTCCATGTTTGTAACATTTCACAGAAACATTGTGTGTGCACATGCATGTGCACATGTGAGTGTGTGGATGCTTTCTAGACATTGAACTGAAAGTCATGTGCATGCTAAACTGTGCTCTATTACTGAACAATCCTACTAGCTTCTTTTCTTTTCTTTTCTTTTCTTTTCTTTTCTTTTCTTTTCTTTTCTTTTCTTTTCTTTTCTTTTCTTTTCTTTNTCTTTTCTTTTCTTTTCTTTTCTTTTCTTTTCTTTTCTTTTCTTTTCTTTTCTTTTCTTTTCTTTTCTTTTCTTTTCTTTTCTTTTCTTTTGCTGCCATCTTCATCAGTCATCTGAATGACCTCAAGCTGTGTTCCCATAGACTACGTCAATGGAACTAGCTCCATTTCTGAAGGCTAGTCTCTTAATACAAGAGTGGAAATCTATACTTAATACCCCAGACTGCTTTGTATCCTCCCTCTCTCATTATATCACTTTTAAAATACAATGTTAAAATTTTTAAATTTTTATTAGATTAATTTTTGAGTCACCAAAATCCTGGTTGTCTTCTAGTAGTTTTGCTAATGTTAAGTATAAAGTTGCCTAAAAAGGGAAAGCTCAAACCCTATAATACTTAGATGTCAAAGTCTCTCTTTAAATAGAGCACTTGCCTGCTTATGCTGCTTTAGTAGTAGCAGTAGTTTGACTCTGGCAAAGAGGAAGGAAACCCTTTGATTGCATTTGAGTGCAGTGTTCCTAGTAGACGCTACAAAGCATCACTGGACCCCATTCCCAGAGCTGCGACTTAGTGACTCTGGGCAAGAGGCCCAGGGTTTGCCGTTCTAACAAATTATAGTAATTACTGATATTGTAGTGATTATGCAGACTGCATACAATAGTAAAGTTGTTGTTAGTGCTCAGAATAAACTGGGAAAGGCTAGGACCATTTCCAAACATAAGGTTGATCTTAAGCCCCATCATTTCTTGCTAATTCAGCAGAGTCCTAAAGGATAATTCTAGCCCCTGGCTTCTTTAGTGGATACATCATCATAGCCTGGTTTTATTAGACTCGTAGATGGGGAAGCAGTAAGTTCACAGAGTAATCACAAGACACCCAAACAAAACAATGTTTTAATTTCACCATCATCTAAATTTAAGCAGCAACTGTTATCAGAATACATCTGATTAATATACATTTCTGATCCACATGTTTTCTTCTTTTTCTCCTAAATACTTTCAGAAGAACTTCAGTTAATAAAATAAAAATCATAACCCAGCTTAAACCTGTGTTCATATATTTTACAAATTCTCTAAAGTCATAAAACTTTCAATGAATTAAAATTGGAAAGATTTCATATATTACAATGTTTGTAAGCCCTAAAACTTGTTTGTCCTAATTGCTTAGCTGTAACTGTCAGTATGTCATCCACCGTTCATTATTTTCTGAACAAAGATGTAAAGTAAAATTTTGGCTAGATGTGTTTCTGGACACCTTCAGAATTTTTTGAAGAATTAAATTAAAAACTTGTTTTGAATCTCTCATCAGCTTCTTCTGAATATTGTATCATCTGATCAACACGTTGCCTGAAGGTAGAGTTTTAAGAGCAGTATTAGAGCCAATTCCTTAGCTTCCTGGGTAGAAGGAAGGCAGTTTTTGTGTGTGTGTGTGTGTGTGTGTGTGTGTGTGTGTGTGTGTGTGTGTGTATTTCTTAGACTTCTTGGGAGGAAAAGTCTCTAAGTGGGTCTTTAGAAAATACTCCCGCTTGCCCTGAACTGATGGTAGTTTAACAACCCCATGTAAGGCTTTTGAAAATTTTCACATTCCCATGAGACATGCCTTTACATTGATACCCAGAATGTTTGTTTATAAGTGCATATCAGTATACACTCATATAAGACTGTCTTTGTGTCAGTGTGCATATACATTACTGAAACCAAAACTCCTCCAAGTAATAAATATACCATGTGTAGTGAGCTATGCTTATTTCCTGCTCTGACTAATTTCTTTAAACACATAGCCACACTGCTAGGCAGGCATTCCGTGGTTATAGCACCTTCAGTATTCTGTCTCCACTGCAATTTAAGTTCCACTTTTACAACCTTACTTAGTGCTCTCTTGTAACATCTCTAAAGGGAGTCTGATCCTGCCCTATATTTCCTAATCAATAGATCTTGGGAAGAGTTGTACAAGACTTGATGATTCCTTCAGTCTTACGTCTTTCATGCCAGAAAAAACATTGTCATGTGGATGATTATGTGCATGTGTGTGTGTCTCTGTGCAATGCATGTGTGTATCTGTATGGGGGTAAGGTATGCTCATGAGTGCAGCTTCCCACAGAAGCCAAAGAAGTCACATCGTCCTGGAGCTAGACTTACTTGTGATGTGAACTGCCTAATGTGGCTTCTGAGAACTCAGACCCTCTGAAAGAGCAGGATGCACTTTTAGATTCTAAGCCTTTGTCATGACACTGTCAACATAGGTAAGTATGGTGAATAATTACCATGCTGCAAACTGAATGTTACGTGCCTTAATATTTCTTACATGAAGTGAGTTAGCCATTAATTTTAAATTTATCCCTGCTTAAATTTTTTGTATTAAAGCAGAATAAAGTCAGATTCTTTTCTAGCATATAACCTTAATGACATCAAGTCGAGTTATCAATAGAGTCCTACTTCCCTCTCTGAAACTTAATGATTGAGGGCTCTCCTATTCCTGTCTCTCTTAAGCATTTTTAAAAATTTATTTAATTTTATTTTATGTGCATTGGTGTTTTGCCTGCATGTATATCTGCATGAGGGTATCAGATCCTGAAACTACAGTTGTGAACCCTCATGTGGCTGCTAGGAATTGAACCCAGGCCCTCGGGAAGAGTAGCCAGTGCTCTTAAGTGCTGAATGGTCTTTCTGGCCCACATTTCTCCTTCAAGCATTCTTACCTTCCAGTTCCCATTAAAATAGCACATAGAACTATACCTGCAGCATTTGAGAACTCAAAATACAGCTTAAGAAAGGGACGCTTTGTTTCTATTCACAGTCCATCATGCTAGGAAAGTTACAGCAGTGGCAGGAGCTTGGGGTAACTGATCACATGTTACCCAGTCAGGTGGCGAAGAGAGATGAGTACTCATGCTGAACCTGCTCTCATTTTTATTCAGTCCATTATTCCACCCATGGTAGTGTTCCTCTCAGTTACAGCATCTTCTAACCTCCCATTATCTGATCTAGATTACCCCTCAAAGGCATGCCCAGGCGCTTACCTCATCTACATACGTTACTCCCTATAGGCATTCCCAGAGGGTTATCTTCAAGTTGGTTCTAATTCCTGTCAAATTGACAATCAACATAAACCATCACAGAATATAAAGAAAATAATGGTGAATTTAGAGTGGTAAATTTGGGATTCCGATCTGACTCAATGACCTCGCAATCTTGATAATCTTTCAGCCCCAGAATGCCTCACTTTTCCTATATGCAAGCAAACGTAGTCCATGGAAATATGCCTATCTTAACATGAAAGCATGCCTATCCTATTGTGTAAGGTGGTTATGAGAAGCAGATGAGAAAAAGAACTGGAAATCCATGTAAAAATCAAAATAATCATAAATGAGATGGTATAATTGTTCAGTTGTTTATGTACAAATTATCACATTTACATAGGTGTACATGAATGTGTATTTCAACACTTGTCAGGGGATCCTCTTTTTTGTTCCGTTTGAATTATATGAAACACTTACAATCTCTTCATTTTTGTTGTCAGTAGATGCTTATTTCCTTGGCATTATGAATCCTCTGAAATGAGCACTGTGCTCTAGCCTCTCAGTTACTTAGAGCAGAAGCATTTGAGTAGGTGTCCCTGGATATGGTTTTAGAGTTTCTTATTTAACTTTGTGTATTTGAGTATTTTACTTGCACATATATCTTGTACCATGTGTGGGCATCATGCCCATCAATGTCAGAGATGACATCAGATCCCTGGGACATAGAGTTATGGATGGTCATGAGCTGCCTGATGTGGATGCTAGGAACTGAACTCAAATGTTGAGCAAGAGCATGCTGTGCTCTTCACAGCTGAGCCAGCTTGCCAGCCCCATTTTACTGAAGGACACAGAAAACCTCTTTGTAGCACACTATTTTGTCTATCCATTTATTCTGCAAATGAGCATTTGCCTCCAGTATTCTCAGTGGCTTCTAATCTCTAATCTTCTCAACCACGGAACAGATTACTTAGGTATGGTAGCAGTTCAGTGAAATAAGAAACCATCCCCTTAGAAGCATTCTTTTTTGTTAGAAGGTGGCAAGAGTGATAATTAAAGCAGAAAGTAGTAACAGTGAAATGTTACTTCTGTTTCACTGACACTGTGCACTCTTTTAGAAAATATATTACTGATCCCTTTTTTGAGTATGACCAAAGCATAAAATAGAGTTATCATCCTAGCTAGCATCCTTTGCCCTTTCTCTCCACTCTGATCCTCTTTTTCAGGACATAGGTAGGTCTTTTTTCTCAAGTCCCTTTTGGGATATTGATTTGTTGTTGTTGTTGTTGTTGTTGTTGTTGTTGTTTGTGGTGGTAGTAGTGGTGGTGATGATTGTTGTTTGTGGTGGTGGTAGTGGTGGTGATGGTGGTGGTGGTGGTGGAAGAGGAGAATGTAACATAGTATGGGTCTCCATCCTTTGATAGATACTGCCACCTTCTTCATGGCTCTGGGAAGGCAAATATTTGGGTGATGAAAATGTTTTCAGCCTGAACTTTAAGCTGTATGTTTATTATCATTCTGTGTCTCTCATTAGGATAATAAATACCATCCACTTCAAGTTCTTCCTTGAGGTGTTGCTGAATCTTTCCAAAAAGCAATGTTGAATTTATTAGCATTCCTTCTGGATGGAAAATACCTTGTTGACTTTCTTCTGCATCTTCTGATTTTCAAATCCCAATTCCTAAGAAATCACAGAATATTCTCTTTCTGTTCTAGGCTACTACAACATTAAATATTTGATATATTTTTAAATGTGTTTTCTACCTTACAGAATTCATGCATCTTTTTTTTCTTGAATTAAAAGAACCAAATATAGGTGTATTTATTGTCACATGGACAGTTTTACTACATCTGTGACTATATAAGTAAAACTTTTTTGTTGCTATGACAAATACTTAGAAGGAGAGGAGAAAGAGAACAAAGGAAAATTTATAACTCACAGTTTGAGCAGTGCTTGGCTGGTTCCATGTGCTAGGAGCTTATGGCTGAGTAAATTACTTTGTGGTGGCTAGGAAACAGAGAATAGGCAATCAGAAACTACTCAGCACTTTTAAGAACACACACCTAGTTTCCTTCCTCCTTTACACTTACCCCCTTATATTTCCAACCCTTTTCAAAATAGTTCCAGCAGCTAGCAACCAAGAATTCAACACATGAACCTCTGAGGACATTTCACATTCAAATTATTACATTCTGCCCCTGTTCCCCAAAAGCCCATGACTACCTCATAATATGAAATGCATTTAATCTAACCACCAAAAGTCCCAAGTTTAAAGTCTTTGAAGGCAAGGTCTTTGCTGTGAGCAGGCTCCAAAGTTTAAAGGTGTTCTGCTCCTTTCCCCATGTGCAGCTGCACAAAGGAATTAGATGGAGTATAGAAAAGAGGCATGGGACCAAAACAGATCTGAAACGCAGCACAGCAAGCCTTAAGTCCTTTGCCTCCTATGTCTATCGTCTTTGATATTTGTGTGGTGGTGTAAGCTCCATAGCGCCAGGGTCTACCTGAACCTACTGCTACAGCCTTAATACTTGCGCCCCCCCCCCCATTTTGACCCTATTTATTGACTGCAGTTTTCCTCCACAGACATTCCATGTTCCTAGAGAATAGCATACTCTAAGGGGAAATCCATTTCATTTTCTTTACTCTTACTGCTTCACAAAGTTTGCCCATTAAGTGCAACCTTTAAGGATTCTGACCCTGACACAAACTTTGTCAGATTCTCAGACCTGCCACTGAAATCTGGGTATAGTCATCCATGACCTTAGAACTGTTGTATTGTGTATGCCTGAAAAACTTGTGTCGTGGACAACATCAAGGTCTGACACCAGCTTAGGTCTCTTGCACTATGGCCCTAATAGCTTTGGAATGCTCATATTGTTGAAAAAGAGCTGAAAATTCTTTCCTAGGCAGTCCTGTGGAGCAAGGGCCACTGGAGTTGTTTTCTCAAGTGTTTCAAATATATTGAAACTTTACTACTCTTGTACCTTAGAATGGATATGGTCTTGTCAATCCCTTAGATGTCCTCAGGGTACCATATTTTCCAGATGCAAAACTCATTACATAGCGTCTTAATTTTATGTATGTGTGTTTCAATTTTGTTTTTGTTGTTACTGTGTGTGTTTATGTTGGTTTATATGTATGGTATATGCACACATGTGTTTTCAAGTGTGGGTGCCTTTTGTTCCCACAGAGGCCAGAGAATGTAATGGGATGTCCTACTCTATCACTCTTAATCCTTTGAAAAGGTTTCTCATTGACCCTGCAGCCAGCCTGGGGACCAGCAAACCCAGTAATTCTGATACCACAGGAGTCACAGGCCTGGCTTTCTGTGTGAGTGCAAGCATGGCGGTCATGTAAGAGATAGCAAGCATGCTTGAGTAAGTTCCCTTATAGTGACAGGTAAAAGAGAGGCAGTGCCTGCAACCATGAAAGCTTTTTCTTCAGTTTGCTCTTTTATTCTAACCTGTGGAATACCAGGCACATTTAGAGGGAGTCTTCCCTCTTAGTTGTTCCTCTGTGACGTCTCACAGACCACCCTAGAGGTCACTTTACATTCCTAGGTGCTTCATAATGTAGTCAAGTTAACAGTCAAGATGCTGCATCACAGGTTTCTATCCTGGACAAGCTGCCTTCATTATCTTTTTCCTAATTTGAGCACACCCTCTGCTTTTTTGCTTCCTGACTCACTTCAGCTCCTGCTTTCTAGCACACACTTTCCTAGTGTGTTCACTCGGGAATACTTCTCTTTTAGTACAAATTTTAAATTCAGGGAAAATGTAAACGATGAGTAAATCTGTACAGGTTTATAACTCTTCTGAAATATATTTTTTCTGAGTACAAGGTTAACAGTTTTGATCATAATCTCAGAAGTTGTTATCTTGTAGGAATAAATTATAAAAAACCAAAACCTCCCAGAAAGTCAGTATATCTGTCCTGGTGGATGTAGCTGGACCTATTTCTCTTTATCTTTTTGCCTCTTTTCCCAGAGCTCCTTGCTACTGGCTCCAGAAAGTATCCAGGGCGGATTGGTTCTTTTCCTGACAACCTGGCCTTGCAGAGAATCAGATACCACCACAGTAGCAACTTTAGTAAAAGAAAGAGATTCCTAAGGAAGCCAGTTTCTGGCTGATCTCACTTAACACTGCTGCCTCTCAAACCCTTAGTGAGGATTTATTCTTGAATATGATTCAGCTGTTATAATTCTAATAATTTTTGCCTTTTACTTAAACCTATAAAATCATGGTATTTATTTATTAAAATGTAATCTCAGTTCAAATTTTCACCCTCAAACTTTAAAAAAAAATATTTTTAAAGCAATTTAGCAAAGTACAGTTTTGAGCAAGTTATTCTTAGGCATGCTTTGTTATCACATGAGTGATTCCAGCTATCTTATGCTCTGTCTTTTCTGAGATTTAAAACCAGGCTGAAGAGATGGCTCAGCAGTTATGGGAACTGACTGCTCTTCCAGAGGACACAGGTTCAGTTCCCAGCACCCATTTGGCAGCTTGGCAGCTCACAACTGTCTGTAACTCCAGGATCTAACACCCTCGTGCAGACATGCATGCAGGCAAAACACCAATGCACATAAAATAAAAATAAATAATATTTAAAAGACGGGTTTAATTAAAAATTGTTCATTTACTCCTTAAGTTACATTGTATATTCTAAAATGTGACCTTTTTAAATGTAAACAATAGCACTTTCTTCTGTTTGTTTTCAAGTTTAATATACTCTGTTACCATCTCAATTGGTGGAGAAAATGATTTAAAAGGCACTTTGCCTGATTTTATGATCTCAAAAAAAGCTAACTATAGAATAAATTATTGCACATTTGCTATGAATTTATAACTGTTTCACTAAATAATTGATATAATCATAGTGTTAAAATAAGGAAATTTATTTCCTCAAATTACATAACAAAGGTTTTAATTAGCTGGTATTTTATTCTACTTCAGTTTCCAAGTGCATACTTTTTTGTCCATATCTTGATAGCATGTGTCATAGTGCTATGAGCAGGAGGACAGCTGTCTTACATATGAGGTCATCAAGACTGCCTGGGGTTTGTCCCTGGAAGCTTTTGCTTAAGAATGAGTTTGTGACTGCCCATGGTATAGTGGGATTACATTGAATATAACTGATTCTGTTCTTGTCCATTTTTTGTTGGCTCTGAGTTATTTTCTCTTCTACTCCTTTTTCTGCTGTTATTTCTAATATCTCTGCTTCATCATCATATCCTAAAATACAATAGAGACTATAGCCACACCCAAATGCTCACCTGACTGACCTTACCTCCAAATGTTACTGCCAGAGTAAAGGAAGGGTGTGTAGACTTACTAGCTTTTAGAGTTTCTGTAACTTGCATTAAAGTACTAATGCATATTAAATTAGATTCTGTTTTATGATTTTTATTTTGTGACAGACTAGAACAAATGTTAAACATGCTTTAGGTATGAGACTATAGAGAGAGGGGCTAATACCCCACATCTTGAGCCATGCAAGTAAAAAGTAGTTTCTTAGAATCTAGAACAATCTGCCAGGGTTCTTGATCCTTGGGTCTCCATACTGATTTTAATTACAAAGTGTTTAGAAAGGATTACTCTTGTAATTGAGGTTATTATTAATGTGCATATTATATATTTCATTCTCTAGGGATGGAAAAGCTCGGGGGGTGACACATTAGTGATAGCTATTCATTAGCCATCATGGAAGAATGAATTAGACTTTAAGAATCGATCAAAACTTTTCTGGTCAGCCTTTTATTACTATCTTGTCTTGAGCCCTTTTTTTTAATGACATTTATTATCAGATTGAAATGGCGATTGAGACGCTGCAAAAGTCTGACGGTCTGTCCACTCACAGAAGCTCTCTTCTCAACAGCCATGTAAGTTGCCTCTTCATGTACACTAATCTCTTGCTAGTTCTGCATGTGTTGCTTGCCTCTAAGTGCTTGTTTTATTTATTTACTTATTTATTTTGCTTCTTAACCTTCTTTTCTCAAGCCTCTCCAGACTCTACTTATTTAATGCCTGTGTTACACAGTGGGGTGTCTCAGAACAGACCCAGTGTGCTGCTTGCTTTACCAGGTGTTAGTACTTCCTGTCCAGATATACAGAATATAATAGTTAATGACAAGCCACTATTTATTTCTAAAATGCAGTTAATAGTGATCTTAAACATTTAAAGATTTTGTTAGCCACAAATTTATTTCCTCTGAAGCAAAACTTTGTAGTACACATCTTTATGTCTGAGACACAAAAGCAACCATGTCTACCATGTGACTGATAAGAGTCTTTAAATGGATACGTGATCACCAATGTCAAAAGCAGTGGTAAACTATTACAAATGTATTTACTGCTAAGAGTGTAAAGTAGGCAGGTCACAGTCATGGACAAACTCAATGTCCTAAATACTGAAGAAAAAGAAAAATGGGCCAAAAGTGAAGTTGTATGTAAGTTGTGAGTTGCTCATACCCGAGACAAGCAGAGCGGTCTCACTGCTTCCTGCCATTCTCAGTATTCCCAGGCATCACTGTAATACTGGTAAGTTTTGTGAAATGAACATTGTCATCATCTGTTCAAATTTGAGGAAATCAATGAAAATGCTTCCTATAAGAAACAATAGAGGGGCATTAGTTTTAGGTTTCTGAATTATGAGAAAATGAATGGGCATATGACTTAAGTTGTAGATACAAAAATTGGCATTAGTAACATTTGAGTAAGAATTGGAAATTTCAAAAAAAAAGAGTTAGAAATTTCTTTCCTAATTGTTTTGAATTTAGGGATAATTTATTGTGATTTCTTAATTTTTCATAATATTTTTATGACTAAAAAGTTTAAAAGTAAGATCACTGAAATATCTGTAGTATTTTTAACAATCATATACTTTGTAGGAAATATGTCACTGTGTTTTCTTTAAAAAAAAATTTGAACTTTGAACTGTTTCAGATTTGTATTCCAAAGTGTCACTTCTTTCTGATGTTCTAATGTTGGTTTTTGGAGGAGGTGTTTTGATTCATTCATTCCCTTTTTAGCAGAAGTGTCTTGGCAAACAAAACATGTGAGCTTATTCAAAGAAGGCCTATGGTTGTGGTGACAGTTACGGATAGAAGTTTTACAATAATGATATATATTTTGTCACCTCTTTTTTAAAAACTATTTGAACACTCTTTTCTACTCTTTGTTCTTAAATATATTCTGCTTATTGGAATGAGTCTCTGGTTGTGTTAAAGGCTAGTCTACCATATGATATTAGGATGAATTTGCCAGTTTGTATATTGAAAATAGCAAGTGAAAATGCTTATCACTTCCGACCAGAAATGTGCAAGCATATAAGTATTTCTAAAAATAAATAGAAATTTCTAGTTGCTCTTTTGAAATTTTCAGTTTTCTAAATTGACTCTGAAAGTCAATTCTTACTTCACTTTGGAGATATGAAATGAATCATAATGTGTTTTTTAAATTTAACTTCAATCACCCAACCTTATTGATATTTTCCTAAACAATAATGTAGATATATAACATGTTTTTAAAATATGTCTATGTGTTTGAAACTTTTGAAATATATTGGATTCTTTTCAATTATTTCCTTTAGTTAACTTAAACCCTAATGTTCATTATCAATGACTGTAAATGAAGCAGCTCAAACAACACAATGATGTGGTTTCCCTGGGTTTGAGTTTCTATTGCATAGTTTAGCACATCTCCCATGCCTCTATGCCTACTTTCTGTATTAGCAAGAGTGGCCACAACGTTTGCTCCTATGATGGCAATATTTGTTTCCTGGCCTCATTCATTTTTATTACATCTCTGAAGTAGTCACCTTTATTCAAAACTGCATATAGAGCCCAGTTTTGTGAGCAGAAGCCACAGGTTCAATGTTTTCCTGATGCTAGGGGCTTAGTTCCTCCTGGAATGCTGAAAAGGTTTCCATTGTCTTTTCCTTGGGATGTTAATAATGCTCCTGCCTTTCCCTGGGTCCCCCAACAGCTGGAGCAAAATGTTGCTCAGTGAGTATCTGTGCTTTAGCCTGTTTATAATGTTAACCTGGTGGCATTATGTCAGCATCATAGACAACCAGTAAATAGTTATTAGCGAGTTAAAACTAAAAAAAAAAAAGGATTTTTATGGTTTGTCTGTAATGGAGTCCTGCATAGAAGAGTGCTGGGACATAGTAATAGATGCATACTAACTATTTGCAGAATAGATGCATATAACAAACAATAGAAGGGCATAGGCCTTATCGTTAATGTTGTAGACTTCCTTTCCCAGTCTCATGTATGCCTATTTGGAACTCATACATAGATGGTATTGGTTTCTCTTTTTTGTCCCCAAATATTCTTCAGTTAATGTATATGTGCTGGTAGTGAGTTCTCTCACGGCTTTCTAACTAAATGAAGGATATGTGGGTCACTTTAAAATTTTCCACATACACCCTAAAGATTAAGAATAACTTATTTTCTTTCAACCTAATCCTTTAAAAAAAAAGTTGTACCCCAAAGTGATATCACTCATCTCTGCATTTTAGAATGTCCTTTATTTTCGTTTCATAAAAATTTTTTGTTTATATTTTATTTTTAAATTTTGTGTTTGTGAAGATGCTGTTAATAAATTTTATAGATCTCCCTAAGTCTGAAGCATATCTAATTCTTTTAGTTGCAGGCATAAGCTTGTTCCGTACTGTCAACTGTAAATAATATACATTTTCATTTCAGTGTTTGTAGTATATCCAATTTAAAGTACTTTACATGGTAAATTTCAGCCTAGAATTGTTGGTAAATTAATTGTTACTAGCTTCTGCATAGTGCCCTTATGCATGTATTTCTTTTTAATTCCACTTAAAGTATATGAAACCCCTAGGCATTTATGTTTTTGGAATCTTCATAATCTAGCAGACAGTTAATTCGTAATGCTTACAAGCTTAAGCTACTGAAATATATTAAGCTTAAAGTAAAATCTTGGTTTTTATTCTTTGCCCACCGCTGTCGTGGCTATATTGTAAATAACAGTTGCTATAGGCATGTCAAAATGTATACCATCAGTTAGGTGAACTTAAAGTGATTCCTAATTGATAATAATTCGCCTGAAATGCCAAATGTTACATTTAGATGTTAATTAGGCAATACGTCATTTATTTAATTTTATTTGTCAATCAGTGTTTTCCTTTAGGAAAAATAGAAACTATTCATCTCTGTAATCTGTTCTGATGAATACAGATTAAATGCAAAGGATGAAAGATACAAATTCTTGCTTTCTGCCCTTAGATAAGTATATGTTGGTTCATTAGTATAATAATTAGGTTTAAAGATAAAGGCTAAAAGATCCTGTGAAATTTTATAGTCTTTAAAGTATTTCCCAAGCTTGTAAATATACTTACCTTATAAATAGTTTATTAAAAGAATTAAATAAGAGAAACAGATAGTTGTATTCTCAACTACTAAATGTTCAGAAAATTGGGTTCTAAAGTTCAAATACATTTCGTTAAAGAGAAAACTGCATGAAACTATCTTTACTTTATAAGAATTATTTGGATCCTTTGGGTAGATAGCACATGGGACATAGCATAATCTTTTACATTATATTGCATATATGTAACTGTTTAGATTCTCTAATAATAATATGTAATCCTATGTTTTAGATTCAATATATGATTTAGAATTTCATCATGTGTCAAAATCTGAAAATTAAACATTAGTATGTAAAATGTAGATGAAATGTTCCAGCTGTATTGTCAAGTCTCTTGGGGTGTAGATAGTGTACTTTTCTATAGTGAGTTTATAAGAGAATAGTCACAAGTGTGTTTGTTAGCCATCTTCCCAGCAGGGACCCCATGACTGCAGACTAGCCGCCTCCGTCTTCAGGGCTTTTATTTCCATGTACTCCTCTTTCCTTCCACATGCTCACCATGCTTCTGCAAGGAACCCAGGGCCTCCTTTTGATGAGATGGAGGTGGAACAAATTTAGCTTTGCTAGTGTCGAGTTCTAGTCAGCAAGATAGCTGTCCAACCAATCACAGCTGGATGGTGCTTCATATGCATCTGTGTGCCTATTTGTGTCTGCTCATATTAATGAAATTAACTTTTTCAAAAGCTAGTTTAAACATAAAATGTTTTGGGAATGTAAATAATATACGAAGAAGTAAGTAAATATTATAAGGAGAGACTTACACAATTATGGTAGTATTAAACGTTCCATTTCTGCATCTAAGTAATTATTTTCATTTGTTTATATTACATTAAAATTGTTGATTTATTTTTATTTGTATATTCTAGTTATAAAGTTTATATTTTAAAATTAAATTCCTTTTCTAGGGGAAATGTCCTTTAAACTAAGATTTTTCTATATAAATATATCACCTTCTGATTAACAAAAGAAAGTACATAGAATTATTTCACTCCACTTTCTTAATTGTGTTATGATGCCTCTAATGGGGACACACACACACACACACACACACACTCATGCATACATCTTAAGTAATTTCTATTTAAATGTGTTCTACAATGTGTACTGTGTATACGAGAAATTTGTTACATTATTTGTAACTGCTAAAAATATTTTCACTTCATACAAAATCCTTTCAGGAGCTTTTTTGTTGTTATTGTTAACCCTTGATAACAAGGGTCTGTATTCCTACTTTTAACATGTTAAGAATACCAATAGAAGGTAGCTGTGCCTTGCTCTATCTATATCTAGCACCTGTGTGAAAGACGCTAGCACACTTTGGTGCAGTACAGTTCACAGTGGCTCCTAGAATTCCACTGGAAATGCTTTCACATCCTGTAAGTTTTCTGAGGCTCATGGATGAGATTTGAAGCAGGTTTGTATTGCTGTGTCTTGTCTTTCTTCCTTGTGTTTTATATTTAAAACTCTTGAGATTTAAAAAAGGAAATACTCTAAAGAAGCTTGCTAGCCCACTGATTTTAATCTCAGTAACTTAATGCATGAATGAGTTTACTTTGATGTTTCATATTAAACACATGTTTAGAGAGAACCTATTCTGTGCATTATTTTCAATACACACACACTCATGTTTGAGTGTCTCTGTAAAATGTTTTACTTATGAAGGCTAAAAGTAAATACTATGAGAAAATCTTTATGAACTGTAATATTTTTCTGTCAGTGTATAAAGGAGAGCTAATTTTGTGTAATCTCTAGTGTTTTGTGGTGTTAAATTATATAACACGATATTAATATGTATTTTAAGTTTATTTTTATGGCTATAGCTATATGTTCCTTAGGAAACTGTAAGTCTTCCTTAATGGGACATAATTTTATTTTTATAAGTATCTTTTACGCATTGTGGTGTATTTTCTATGCCACTAACTACTACAAGTTTGATGATACATATTTAACTATTAAATGATTACTTTGGAATATTTGAAGCTAAAATGCTCTGGAAAATTCAGTTGTCATAGTACAAAAAATAAGATGATTTGACAAATTTTTATAAAAATCCTGAAAATTCAGGTTCAAAGTTTAATCAAAACTACACAGATAAAATGGAAACAATCTTTGACTTCCTTGAATGCCCAGGTCATTATCACCTTTAGCCTTTGACTAAGTACGCAGAGGACAAGTATAGTCACATTCATCTTTGTCATTTTACTTCCATAATTCACATTTAACTACAATCTTGGGTTCAATGTTTGCTCTTTACTATACCATTTATAAATGCCATGGAAATTGTTGAGACAAATATCTCTGATGCATTGCTGTTCTGATGACCTGTTGGTCTAGAGTGATTAGGAAACAAGAGTTAGAAACCATGCTCATTGAGACAATATACAAGCTTAGGAAAATTATTCATATTTATTTCATTTCTTTTGCAAGAAATGAATAAGTAGAGATTTAATAATAGACATCCAGCTCAGATTTTTCTTGTATTTTTATCTTTAAGCATTTTTTAAAAAACAAAGTATAATATAAAACTTTAACATGTAAACTATAAGCAAGGAAAACATAATTTAGTATTTAGCATAGCACTGTGCCTCCAAAAATTTGAGGTAAAAAGACACCTCAACTTTAAGGTAGAAAATTGATGATTGTAAAAATATTGCCTTTTATCATCTTGAAGTTATTTGTAACCTCTAGCAAGTGTCCTTCTTTGGGAGGAAGAATGACTACATTTTACCTATTTACATCATTTGTCCCAGTAGATAAAATGTTATTGTATTATCTAATAGTTATTTGAGATAAGTAAATTAGAGTTCTGTAAAAATGAATTAAATCTTTCCTCATACAAGTAAGCCTACTGTTTATTGTAACAAATCAATGTAAAGGATAAATTAGGTGTTATGTTCCCAGGCTTAGTTTTGTTTTATAGCAATTATAAATGATATGTTTATATTGTGAATTTTGACCAGTGAATGCTGTTATTTTAATTCTTTAAAAAAAAAAAGGGTGCATATCTCAGGAATATAGTCAATATAGGGAAATTTTAATATCTCTACTCATGTTGGAAAGTTTGAAGAAAAGATATTGTCTAAACTGATAACTGCTGTGATGTTTCCCAGAGCTTAGAAAGTCAGATATCCCAGCTTCTGAATTATCATAGTCTATCCTAAGAGTTAATGAAGAGATTCCAAGTAGCTGTGCATGTATTGTACCTTGCTGAGCTTTTGGCAATTCCATGAATTCTCTGCTTATTCTCTCTCACCTCAATAGCTGCAGTGGCTGCTGGACAATTATGAGACAGCGGAGGGAGTGAGCCTGCCGAGGAGCACGCTGTACAACCACTACCTTCGACACTGCCAGGAGCACAAGCTGGACCCGGTCAATGCTGCCTCTTTTGGAAAACTAATAAGGTCCATTTTTATGGGGCTACGAACTAGGAGATTAGGCACTAGGTTAGTACTGACAGTCAACATAATTAGTTCATCTCTCTGTTTCAATTAGAGCAGTTTTGGAGAGTGAGCAAAAATGTACTTGATTACAGAAAAGATGTGAGGAGAAAAATATGTAGTGGACCTCCTTTATAAAGTCCATAGGAAATGAACATTATTATTCAATGACTCTCACTCCTCAGATTTTCAAACTACATAGAAGTTAGAAGCTAACTTGTTTAAGATTTGCATATAACATATTATACACGAATACAGTGACATAGTAAATTGAAAACATCATTTCCTTATTGTTTTTAAAATACATTTAGTTGTTTTATGAAAACTATGTGACTTGCAGAAGTTAAGGCTGAAGTTTCCATTTTATTTTGTGATTCTGAGTTCAATGAAAAGGCTTTAGTAAGGTTACAAAGTGCACATATTTGAAGTTCTTTCTGATGGTTCTATTTTACCTCTTCCTAGCCTTCTAAGCTTTCCATTTGTCTCTTGTTCTTGATTGTGAAAACAGGCTTATATGGGAGGGAACTGTGGTGTATTTCCATTATAGAGAACACTTATCTGAGGGAGGGACTTGCCATGTTGTGGGTTTCTTTCATTCAAAAGCAATGATTTTCCTTCAGAAGTGATTTTTCTAAGTAAACATGAAGAAAAGAAAATTTAGAGCCTTGGAGCTTCATTTCTATTTTCTATGATATTTTACAAATTGAGAAATCATATTTTAAGCAGTTAGGTAAAACACATTAATCTATTGATGTTCTAAGTCATATGGGGATTATATACAAAACATTCTGTACATTGAGTGATGGTACATTAGTTAGAATCACAGCCTCAAAGACTTTCTGTACAAAGGATAGGAGGAACATCAATATGAACTAACCAGTAACCCCAGAGCTCCTTGGAACTATACCACCAATCAAAGAAAACACATGGTGGAACTTGTGGCTCTAGCTGCATATGTAGCTGAGGATGACCTAGTTGGTCATCAATGGGAGGAGAGGCCCTTGCTCCTGTGAAGGTTCTATGCCCTAGTATAGGTAAATGCCAGGACCAGGAATGGGAGTGGGTGGGTTGGGGAGCAGGGGGAGGGGGAGGGATAGGGGATTTTCAGAGGGGAAACTAGAAAAGGGGATAACATTTGAAATGTAAATAAATAAAATATCTAAAAAAAAAATCTTTGGAAAAGAAGAGATACACTAATAATTAACATCACTAAGCATTTATGCTGAGAGGAAAAGCAAATGTTGTCAGAGAGAAAAGACTAATGTATCCTTCCTCATTTCCAGATACACAGGTAAGATCCCTGTAATGAAACACAGTTTATTATGGGAAATACATACGCATTTGTTCTAGCTGCTTTTCTGTTACTGTTTTGAAAGAGTGTAACCAAAAACATCTTAGAGAGGAAAAAGGTTTCTTTGCTTGCACTTGATGGTCTCAATTTATTTCTGAGAGAATTCAGGACCAGGAACTAAAGGCAGGGAGCAGGAACCATTGCAGGATGTTGCCTCCCTCACAGGCTTTCCGTAGCTGCTTTCTTACACAGATCAAGACCACCTATCTTTACATGGTGCCACTCACCCTGGACTGCACCCTTCAGTATCAATTCATAATCCAGACATCCTTCCAAATGCCCACAGGCCAGTCTGATCTAGGCAATTTCTCAGTGAGGGCTTTCTTCTCACATGACCCAAGTTGAAAATGAAAGTACAAAATGATTTCTGTAGTATAATTTCTATAGAGTGTGATACCTTTATATATAAAGAGTCAGAGAAATGGAAAATTGTGGTTGGTTGGTTGGTTTGTTTGTTTGCTAACCCAAATGAAGTCGGCACTTCTGGAGAAGCATGGTTGGACAGAATGGTGTGATTTAAAATCATAAAGAGTATGAAGGGTGGCCCAGAAAAGCCCTTCATTCAGACTCCATGCTGTTTCCTTAGAGGAGAAAATACTCTTTTGTCCTGATGCAAGTAGGCCTCTTTGGCATGAGGGTCCTAAATCCAATTTACCAAGGACAGTCAGCTGTGTTTATCACCCACTCACTGGAGAACAAGTGAGAGAAGTTTTTCTACTCTCCATGGCCCATTTCTGCTGTTTTCTCTAATGCCAACTACCATATTTTGGGGGCAGTATGCCCAGAACCTCATTACTGTGTTAGTTTTAGAAGAGTTGGTTGTGTTTGAACTGTGGATTTTTCCTTTTACTTGCTTTGAAGCAAATGTGCAACTTTCAAATTGCTGGAGGTTCAGTTCTTTCATAAATATATTCTCAGACTGGTACTTCAAAAGACAGTATATTTTAAGTTGCAGAATGTGATTGTCTATTCAGACCGAAGAAACTGGCTTTCATTCCTTTGTAAAAAAAAAAAAAAAAAAAAAAAAACTTTTCATTTCTCTAGTATCTGCCCCCCNGCCCCCCCCCCCGCCCAAAAAAAAGCCAGGAAAATCATTACTTAGAAACCTAACCTAGTGTCTCCTAGCTGATGGCTCAGTAGTTACATATATTGTGCCAATATTTTGAAACTCTGGGCTTTAGTCAACATTCTAATAGCTGTATTGTTGTACTGCTTTTGTTACTGAAAAGATTTCAATGAGTCCTATTTTGAAGCTCTTTTCAAACGTTGAAACATATCTTTAAAATAGAAAGGGACAAAATTGGAGTTGTTTGGGTTTGTGACTGAGTAGACTCCATATTCTGTAAGTACATTCTGCAGTACTGAAGCTTTTACAGTCAATTCCCAGCGTGAGGTGCTTGCAATTGAGCTGGAAAGGAAGTCTAAAGGACTAAGGAGGGAATAAATGCTGTGAGTTGAGATTAACCCAATGAAGTGTTTGGAAACTGGGAGGATGCTAATTGGGAAAGCTGGTGGTGCAGGGTAAGAGTTCAGAGACTCTGCTATGGAACCTGTCTGACCTTTCACTCCTATTCCAAGGGATGGAAGAAAAATCAGTACAAATCAAGAGGCAGATAAAAATCCCATGTGCTTGTCTTTTAAGTGAACATTCTATGCAAGCATTATCTGTCAACAGAGTTGTCCAATGAAATTACCCAAACCAGAGCAAACTTCCTGTAGCACTTAAGTAGACAAAAAGCAAATAAAGCCATTGCATTTCTATCAAAGGCAATTTGAAGGGCAAAGATGCCCTTCTAACACAAGGGTGTTAGATCCCTCATCCAGAGGGATTAAGGCTGACTGAGGGTCACCTGGGTGTGCTGCTCTTCTCAAGCCATTCCAGGTGGGATAGAAAGAACTTCCTCTCACTCCAACCGCAATGCTAATTTGTAATAAACTGAGTCAAGTTATGTATGTTTTCCCCATGACTAATGGCTCCTGCTTTCTACCCTTCCCTTTACTCTAGATAACCTCTAGTTTGTCTAGAATACTACAGGATGTGGTTTGGGTGGATTATATTGTAGGCTTTTGCTCTAATTTCAGTGGGTCCTGTCAACATAGCTAATCTCTCAAGTGGAAGATATTAAGTTTTCATTTTTATTTTATTTTCATGAAATTACAGGATTTGATTACCTTAATGTCTCTTTAGATATATGGCTCATCTAATGTATGTTTGTTAGTTTTGGAAGTAAAATTATCTATTTTCATTAAAAATATTTAATTCACACACCACTTGTATTTCTCTTTGTAAATGAAAGAAAAATTGGAAGATTGCTCACAGACATATTGCTATATATAGACTTGTTAAAAAATAGTCTCTCTGCAAGAACTTACATATTTAAATGTTATTTTTGCAAGAATTTGCAAGTTTCATTCAGAATAAAAATTATCATTTCTAATATCAAGCATGGTATTTTTTTATTTCTGAAGAACTTGCAAAATTTTTATTCTAGGAGGACCTCACCATTCTTACAGGAACATATCCCAATCTTTTATGCGGTATCCAAGTAGTAAACAGCAGATATGAATCAATAAAAACAGAGACTAACAATGTTTTTAAAAGATATATATTAAGTACCTTCCTCTTTTGTATGTTTCAAAATATTAAAAATAAACCATCATATAATATAACAATAATATTATATCACTGTTTCTAAAATAAACACAAAACGAACTAACCCAAGACTACAGAATGAAGTTGGTTTTTTTTCCCTCTGTGTTTATGGCAAATTGCTGTCTAGTGTACACTGATTTGTGCTGTGGATGAACTATGATTGTCCCAACCTTCTAAATTACCTTCTAAATTAAATTTGAAATATATATTAGAAAATAAATTAATGTAAGTGGGACAAATAGGCTATCTGGTGAATATATAAATAAAGTTTAAAGGAACTATGTACCCGTGAGGTCTTGAGGTGATTATTTTGGAATCTTATTTTGATCTTTGGAATGTCACTATAGAAATAAAACAGCATCCAGAAAAGATAAATTATAAATGTGAAATGTTGGTATAATGTTTTCACCCAATTTTTCTGTGTGAAGTTAATGGCTAATATTAGTTTTACTGACTTTTCATGTTTCCATGTTTATTGTTCTTTTGTGAAGAGGAAACTCCAAATACCATTACTATGGGATTCGTGTGAAGCCAGATTCTCCTCTTAACCGTCTTCAAGAAGATATGCAGTATATGGCTATGAGGCAGCAGCCCATGCAACAGAAGCAAAGGTACAATCTGAGTTGTTGTATCAAAGCTACATACATGTTATCTCCATAGGTCTTCTTATCTCTGGGCAAATAGAAGGACCAAGCGCACAGGAAGGGATGCTACCATTGACATGCTTTTGCTGTGGATCATGTTAGAATATCATTTAGAATTTCAGTGATCCCTCTCTCAATTTTTAAAAAATAACTTAGTCTTCAGTGTTTTGGGTCTGCATAGAGTTAAATGTGACATCCCAAACTACCATTCATACAGGGAAATGTCACACAAAGATAAAGGAGTAT
Source organism: Mus pahari (assembly GCF_900095145.1). NCBI lineage: Eukaryota > Metazoa > Chordata > Mammalia > Rodentia > Muridae > Mus > Mus pahari. The sequence continues at coordinate 139,373,970 of NC_034590.1, read as the reverse complement.
ATCTAGGCAGATAGCACCTTTGGAGAAATTTAATTTTAGCATCCATGAGACATGCTATTCTTACATCCTTCAAATAATTTTAAGTTTTATTTATTGCATATGCAAATGTGAGTATGTCTGTGAGAGACAGAGAGAGACAGAGACAGAGACAAAGAGAGAGAGGCGGGAGTGAGATATATTTGTGAAGGTGGGTGTGTGGAGGTCAGAGAATAATTTTCAGGATTTGTTTCTCTTCTTCCACCATGGGTTTTGTCCAATGAAGGTCATCAGGTATGCACAGAATGCAGCTTTACCTTGTGAGCCATTTTGTCCATGCCAGCTAATTCTTTCTGACCAAGTCTGAGTTCTTGTAGGATCTTTGGGATTTCTTACAATCCTTGGAATCAAGTCTTCACCAACATAGACCTTAGAGCTTTAAGAGATCTTACATTCATGGATGGATGGATGCATGGGTGGATGAATGAATCAGAAGAGAAATGGGAAGATGGATGGATGGATGGATGGATGGATGCTAGAATTATAAATCATGGAATTGAAAAGAACCAACTCTGATCTGTGCTCATAACCCTTGACACTCAAAGCATTAGCAGCCGTGGTTTTCACAAAGCTTGAGTGGAATACACAGCCCACTGCACTGTTGTGAAGAGCCTTCCTGTCACTTAGGACTCTTGTCACAATTTACAGTAAAGAAACCTTATTTTTGAACTCACCCTTTTTACCAGTATAGCTTACATATGCTCTGTAGTTATAAATGTTCTTTCCTACTGAAGTGATAGAAGTACTAGCAAAAAGGAGTTTTCCCTGGGTTCTTCATTATGCTAAGGTGGTTATGTGTATAGGCAAGATCTCCTCATCCACACCAGTGTAGTATGCAGCATGAGTTCTACGTCATAGAAAGACAACATCACATAATAGGCTTTCCTCTGTGTGCTAGGTCCTAAACTCAAGGGTAAGACATAGTCTCTACTTTTGAAAATATAAAGTGTATGAGGAATGAGGGGAATAAAGTAATGCAATGTCTTGTGCCAAAATCCAGGGTTAGTCAAAGAACTGTAGAATGCAGAGCAATTGTACAAACCCCAGAGAGGGAGAATTAGGAAACATAACTGAGAAAGTGATGCTCGAGTGGGGACTAGTAGTAGGAACAAGAAAGGAGCCTCTAGATAGAAGGGAAATGTTCCCATAAGCACATGGGGATGAAGGGTGAGCTTGGCGGCAGCCCGTGGTTTGGTTACATTGTTATTGCAGAAGTAGAGTTGCAAAGATGCTTGAGTAGAGTGAAAGAGCGATGTCTACAGCAGTTTGAGTATACATTAAGGGATTTAGTCTTACTTGCAAGTAATTAAGTTTTGAAGGGGTTTGTGTGTAGAAATAGCTTTAAAGCTATTTAAAGCTTTTAAGCAAAAGAATGGAATTTTGATATTTTTTTTCTAGAAAGAAACTTTTGCTTTGGGATAAGACATAACTAGTGGGGAAAAAAACTGGAGGCAAGGACTCTTTGTTAAGTAGCTTCAGCAGAGTCAGAATTTCCAGTGTGTCCTAGCTCAGCAATGCAACTCAAGGCTGGCCACCTTATTTTAAAAAAACAAAAGCAAATGCACAGATTCTCAATTTTGTTTTTCATCACTAGCTATTATTTTTTTAATCTATAGGTAGAAAAATGAATTTTAAAAGACTGAATAAAACATGTATTAGTACTTTATATGGTGGCAATAGTTTGTTATAGTAAACTATTATGATCTTAAGTTTTTGGTTATTTTTCCACTTATTAAGAACAGAATTTATAACACTTTCTGCTGTACTCTCTGCCCCCAACTTAGCAGCAAAACAAAGTAGATAATGGTGAAATCAAGAAAAGCTTGATTTAGAAATAACATATTCAAATGTAATTAACAGAAGCTTGATAAATTGTGCTTAAGACAAGTAAAGCCAGTTTCTTCCTGTGATTTTTTTCAAGAGGAAATCTAGTAAGCTTTCGTGAATGTAAATTTTCCAAACACAGTCTTTATAAAAAGCACCTAACCGGAGGCCCCACAGAGTCTAGAATTCTGGTTGGGTGGGGGGTGGGTAGTGGGGACATCCTTGTGGAGAACGGAGTGGGGATAGTGGGGGTTGGGCAAGGGAGGAGGTATGGGATGTGGAACAGTCAAAGGTGGACAGGGGCAGGGGGAATGAAATCTAGAGTGTAAGTAAATAAATAAATAGATGGAAAAGAAACTTTTAAAAAACCTGAATTGGGTAAGTGGAGGTTGTTTATATTTTTGTTTTGTTTTCTTTCTTTTTTCTGAGTTACCTCCTACTAAACAGACTCCAGAGCTATCAAGGTTAAGGAGTCATGAAAATCTTTTATATATATATATATAAAATGCTGGTGGTAATAATTGCTGTAAGAAAAAAGCACAATATGAACATGTTTATGGAGATAGAAAATTCTTATTATATTAGTAAAGTCTGCCAGTATCAGTGTCTTGAGTAGTCTGCCTTCTCCTCAGTGAAGAACATTAGAATACTGAAGATGTACTGGATGTAGTAGATTTTTTTTTCTCTCCTGGTGGTTTTTGGGTTTTGTTTTGTTTTTATTTATTTATTTATTTATTTATTTATTTAGAGATTTGGGTCTCATTATATAGTCACAGAGATCCACCTGCTTCTGACTCCTGAGTGCTGGGATTAAAGGCGTGCACCACTGTGGCTGACAAGGGGCTTGCTCTTGCAATGGCACCTGGAGAATAACAGCAGTGTTCTTGCTGAGTACTCAGGCTCTGCACTACTGTACCCAAAGGGCTTCAGCTTACTGAAGGATCATACATACGGCACACTGTCTCCATCCTTGAGTTTAGACATAAGGGTCAAATTAAGAGTTTGTTGAAATAATGAAAATAGTTATTTTTATCATTTATCTGATTTTTTTTTCCTTTGGTGATATGAGTCGGGATTGTTCTCTGTAGTCCTGGCTGTCCTGGAACTCTCTTTGTAGACCACGGTGGCCTCAAACTCCAAGGAATCTGCTTGTCTCTGTTTCCTGAGTGCTGGGATTAAAGGTGTACACTTCTACTCCCTAACCCCTGATAGTTTTTTAATATCTGGATAATTTCAAGATTCAAATTATTCTAATGAATTAAAATTCATAAAGAAAATATACTCTTGTTAAACTATAAATGATGTGTGGAAGATTTAAAATATTTAATAACAGGTAGTAGTATTAAACAATTGAGTATATTCAGATTAAATATCCCATGATTTATTGACTATACCTATAGATCCAGTTATAATTAAAAGTCAAGTATGTGTGTTCATTATTTTGATAAAGTTTGGGCATTCAGTTTTATATATCTAGTTTGAAAACTTGATAGGATAGTAGGGATAATTTCCATGTCTTTGCAAATCCATATGACTCCTCAAAGCTGTCATATGGAGCATAGCCAATCAGAGCATAGCCATATGGAGTGTAGCCATGCACCAAGAGATAAATGAAAAGGAGGTATGGATGAGAAGTCCATAGTTTCTCATACTTAAGAGATGAATCAGTCTTCAAACCATTTACCTAAAATCAAGGAGCAGATTAGAACCTGCTTGATTCAAAGGCAATGGTGGGGTATAGCTATTAACAAAAGAAAATTATAAGTAGTCAGGGTTATGTGTTTCCTTGGGATTTACTCGGTGGGTGCCATGGTCTGTGGATTTTCAGTGAAGGGCAAATGAGCTAAGGCACTTCTAGCAGCCCTTATTCCTGTTCCTCTGCTAATTAGAGGCAGGGTACCAAAATGCCATAAGTTCCTCTAAAAGTAGTGTCAGCTGTGGATAGTAAAAAAGGAGAAAATGGGTAAACTAACTTCTGTTGAAAGAAAACTTTCCATTTGAATGAAGCAGACTCCAATTTTTAAGGAAATTTACTCATGTACTAAATTCTTATCCTAATTTACACAACACATAAACTAGGCTATCAAAGAGCAAAAGGAAAGGGATAATTTTTAGCACTTAAAAGAAATCCATAGAACTTGTTGGCACATATATTTTAACTATTCTTTCATATCCTTGTTTCAGAACTGGTAGAGAGAAACTGCATGTTTTTGACAATGTGCCTGACCATGTGTGATCCCAGTACCCACTCTCAAAATACGAAAATTTATCATTTCTGAACAATTTCATGTAGTTGTCAGTTGCTTACAAAATAATAGCATCACGTGTAAAAGAGAGCATAAGATGAACAAGGGTAGAAAGAACGAAATCAGTTTATAAGAAAACAATGTCTACATAGGATAGATAACTCACTATTTAGCAACCTGGACAAGAATCCACCCTCTTATCTTCATACTTGTATGAATTCTGTCCTTGAAGACATAGGTAACTTAAACCATGCACTTATAAAAAAAACTTCATAGCAGAGTGTGGAGGATCATGGCTCCCTTCTTTTTCTTCCTCCCTGCCCCTCATCATCTCTTTCCCTTTCCCTCTCCCATGGAAGACTGAGGCAAGAGAATTTCTCCAAGCTTGAACACAGCATCAACTACCTTTCCAAAAGTGCACATGAAATACAGGGCAGAATCACATTGTAGTGAGGATGTTTTAATCAAGAGGGCTATGTGTCATCTTTGCTTTCCATGGCCCCTTACTAGAAAGAGGAGGTGGAAAGACAGAGCCTTTGTGGTGCTGGAGGAAAGATGAGAGAGCTGTTGTAGAAAGGGGAACAGCAAGACTCCATATACTTCAGATGTGACAGAGGACATCCAAGGACATCTGCAATTAGAGCTTTCTTAATGTCAGGAGCTTAGGGCAGGTGACACAACTCTGCACTTGAAGTGGAGGATACAGATTTGATTGTAGATGACATCAGTACACCGAGCCTCAGTTTCTTCATCTAAAAATGGAAACATCTAAAAACTATCATTTTATAGTTCAAGTGGAAAAAGTAAAATATTTTAAGCTGGAAATATTGAAGTGTTATTCTTCTTTATAGTACATGCTGTTATAAGCATTTTGAAGGAGAAGGCACCCGGAAGTGTAGTGGATGTGACTTGTTTGTTCTTCAAGGCTAGTAGTTCCCAGCTTTGACCAATGTTAAGAGTTCATCATACTTTCCCTGGACCACAAATTCTATGGGATTATTACAAAGCTAAACTTGGAGAACTGGGTCATTCCCTTGAGGCAGATATGAAGTCTTAAGTGAGCAACTGCTCTATTAAGGGTGTGATTTGGTCTGAGACAACATTGAGGAAACCTGACAGTGATTGCTGAAGTGGTTATCATAGTACACCGCCATAGTAGCTCATGATGTCATGATCCACTGATGATGTCAAGAGGATCATAAAGAACCATTCGTCAATCATTAATTGAACTCAAGGAATGTACACAACATCTAATAAATTGTCATAGTCACCATCTAGTACTCTTCTAAGACTTCACTGAACTTTATAATGCACTTCAATCTCATTTTATATGATAGGACTCATTTGGAAATTATTTTGTAATTTACTTACAAAAAAGCCTCATTTAATTGTGCTTTAGACAAGAATCGCAGCAATTCATTTTTTCCTAGACAGTCTTAGGTGCTTTTACTTTTTGTTGACATCAGGTAGAACAGGATTGTAATTCTCTAAATAAAGAAGTGGAAGGTATATTTTAGGATCTCTGTAACAGAGCCAGCTGTAAACAATAGATGTGCTGCATACACTCACATTATGTTTGTAAGAATATCACTGCTCTAGGCTTTTTAAGTGTGTTAGCTGGTGGTGCTAAGAAGGCTCAGTAAAGAAATTCAGGAATTCAGACTTGCCTCTTTCAACATTACCTCCTCAGCACCTACAAGACCACATTCAATAAAGAACCAGTGATCCACATCAGTCACTCGCAGTTGAGACAACAACCACATTTGAACTTTGTTTTATTTTCTTGCGTCACTGCAAATGTAGTAAATAGACAAATATTCTGAGTTACTAAGAAGAATACAAATGAAATTCTACCTTTAGTCAGCAAGGTTGGTATTATGAGTCTCTTTGATATTAAATATGATATCGCAGGCTCATTTACTATTCATAAGTAATGGACCTTCTCACAGTACTATTTTCTTCTGATTAATCTGTTTATGTCACTTGGCTCATTTCCAATATCAATTTAGGACACTTTTTCTAAAGAGAATTACAAGACACACCAGTAAAGTAGGAAATTCTAGCCTCTTGTTCTTAATAAGTGAGCATTTTTCATTTATTCATGCACATTAGGTTTGTACTTTAATGAATCATAAGTACAAATACTACCTGCCTATAGAGTTGCGTTGCCTTTCACTTGGGGGTTTTTCAGCTGCTTTGAAAGGACTTTTCCAAATGTTTCGTTTGGTGTGTTGAAGACTTTCCAGTAATGGTGACTATATAATGCTTTTTGCCTTCCACTGGACTTCTGCAGTGTCTGCTTGTACTGTTTCTACAGGAGAACACAGCTGTTCAAGTTCCAAATAACAGCTACAGCTAACTTCATGGTGAGAGATTCCTAACCATTTTCCAGATTTTCTTATTAGTGACAGGTTTGAAATGTACACTCAGTTATTAAGACATCAGCGTGTCTTTCATTTCTTAATCATTAACAGTGTTCATTCTGATTTCCCATGGAGTTGCAAGCTGTTAAAATGATCATTTGCTCCTTGCTAATTTTGAAACCAAGAGCTATTGCCTCCTTTAATAAAATGCAGGTCTTTCCTATGAACTTGCATAACTCAACAGCCCTAAGGGTCCATGACGAGAAAACTTAACCTAGAGATAATTTGGAAAGTACATGGAAGTACATGGAGGGTATAGTTCTCAATACTGAGGAGTCCATTATTTTCACAGGATTTGATACATAGGTTTGGTCGTGGTGTGTTTTCAGTTAGTTTCTCCTACGTTTTACAATGTAGTATTTTTGATGACTATTAAATGAAGAGGAAGGAGAGGCAAAAAAATTCAAACATTAATCTATTAATAAAAAAATTTCACTAGAATTAATATAATATAGAATTATTATGTTAGGCCAATAAAATATTAAAAAACTTAAAAATATTGTTTATCCTTTACCTGGCTAAAACAGCCTGTACATATCACATGTAGTACTCAATTAACACCTAATAAATTGATCTAATTATGTTACGACAATTGATAGTGTGATCTTATCTATTCATTTAAAATTTGTGTATATTATAGGAAAAAAATAAAATTTATGTGGTTTTAGGGGAATGTGTGCTATCTGATGTTGGGTATGTTTCTACCACTTGGGATTAAAAGTGTCAGTTTTGTAATAAGAAGTTTTGTAGACCAGGCCCATGCAAGCTACTCGGGAAATGTTTTAGAAGGGTAAAACCAACTCCAAGCCCCACTCTCAAAGACATTGTTTAATAGATGTTGAATAAGGCTAGGCTCTTGTGGATAACATCCTAGATATTGATGATAAAGCTTTAGAATGACCAGTATATATCATCTTTAGCCATCTCTTCAAGTAAAAATCAGCAATCATAAGTCTTTGTTTAGGCTCTGTTGAGTGTGACTATCTTGGTGATCCTGTTTTGGGGAAACCCAGACAACTAAATTAATTGATCCTATATTCCCTTAGAATCAAGAGAATGAACATCTGGACTTCTTGAATCTAAAAATTTCCAACTTTGAAGATACCTTCCAAGGACTGACTAAATGCTAAACTGTAATATACTGAATATGTGACAGTGTGATTATTGCTTAAGACAGCATAGAGAGCAAAAGTTGGTACTTCAGAGGAGCTCTTTCATGTGTCCTTGCTCACACTAGCCCTCTTGGCCATGAGCCATCTTCCATTCATTAATGACACAAACCCCACCCAGAATCTGTCCTCAGACCTTTCAACCTAAGGCTCAAAAATTTCTAGCTTATACAGTTTGTATTGCTATCAAAGCTAAGTACATGAAAGACATTGTTACCTGTCTTTCAACCCACTGCTGTTGTTACTGTTGTAATTAAAATGAAAATGTTCATTCCTAGTTCTATATTTTCTGGGTTTTCTCTTTTTTTCTAAGTATTGACTCAAAAGTATTTTTAGAATGTTTTGTATAACTCTTTTCCTCCCATAAGCTTCTTTTCATATGTTTTATATCTCCCACATAATATTGTACACCTAATTAGTGCTTCTAACTCAATAGTATTATTATTACACAGTCATGTATTAATTGTAATTCATTGTGGTTTGATTGCATATTTTAAGATGTAATACCCCTTTCTTTTAGAGTCTTCCACTGCCTATGATATTGGCAAACTCTATCTTTCCAAGGGAGCAAATAATTTTGCTTTTAAGTGGAAGATTTGCTGAACCCTTTGTGAAGGTAGACTGCTGTGTATAGCATATATCCTTGGAAAATGTGCAGTCTAAGAGTAATAGCTATCGTTTCTTTTCAGGTTAAGTTTCATCTACTCTTCATATTCATGTCAGTAAGATCCAGTGCTGTGTAGAACAAAAAGAAGGTGATTGAAAATAGAAAAAAAATCACAGACACTACATAAACCAATACTAAACTCAACAACTGAATCTGTAGGAAATGTTGCCAGATTAAATCATTCAAATTTAACCATTTCATCTAAGATAATATATTTAACCCTGAGTAAATACGGTTAAAGAAATATCCTATTTTACTATTAATATGATTTTTTGTGTCTAAAAAAATTCAGCTAAAATCAGATTAAACCTTGAATGAGTCAATGAGGAAACAGAACTTTCCTCGTGAAATTGTTCAAGTCTGCTACACAAAACAGCCAGTCCACTACTGCCCACACAGGCATACAGCACACCTGCCAGGAAAAGATTCTCAACTCTTCAATGACCTGCTGGGAAGACCAGCATCAGAAGTGATAGTCTCAGAGCATCACAGTACCAGTGCTTTTCCTGATACTGAGTATGGCCAGAAGCTGGAATTCTCTTCTGTCATTAGAGAACAACAACCAAAATTCTGTTCTTGAGGGAGATATCACTAAAGCTCTAAGAAGGATGATGTTGGCTCTGCCCTGTTTCATCCTCAGCCCCCTCACTTTCTTGTTCAATTACTGAATCATTTCTTCAGGTCATCTAAGAATTGTTGATATGATGTTCACTGGGTTCAGTCATGTACCACCTTCTGACTGAATGGAGATATTTTTAAATGTGTCCTTTTCATGTGTTAGGAATTTTGATATTCATAATGACCATATATCAGTTGAATTAAGGCATTAGCACAAGGGGGAAACATCTCAGTGGTGAAAATACTGAGTTCCTTTTTAAAAAAAAATCAGTACAGTTAGAAATGGGGAGGATGTAAAGACAAACACTGGAATGCAGATGAAGATAGTTCTAGATAATAAACTTGATGATCTTTGTTTTTTGTGGGTTTTTATTTCATTCCTTTACTTCCATTATCCTCATTTTGCATAGTATTTTTGCTACTTTTTGATATAAACAAGAAAAAATACACAAATATAAAACAAAATTCCAGCAGCAATTGCTGTCATAAGGGAGAGCGACTATTAACGGACTTTCTCAGTTTGGAAATCACCACCCAAACTAATGAAGGTCTTAAGTTGCCTCCTTTGTTAGTGAAAACACATTGATCCCTCTTTCTTTTCTTTCTTTCTTTCTTTTTTTTTTTGTTTATTCTTCTCTTACATATTACATCCTGACTGCACTGCCCCCCCACCCCCTTCCATTTCCCCTGGATCCACCCTCTTCACCTCTTCTCAGAAAATAGCAGGCCTCCAGGGATATCAACCAAATATGGCATAGCAAGCTACAATAAGACCAGACACATATTTTCACATCAAAGCTGGTTGAGGCAATTCAGTAAGAGGAAAAGTGTCTCAAAAGACTCAGAGACAGATGTGACTCACACTAAACTACATACCCACATTACATATATGCAAAGTAACTAGGTTAATCATAGGTTTTGTGTGTGTGTGTGTGTGTGCGTGTGCGTGTGTGTGTGTGTGTGTGTGTGTGTGTGTGTGTGTGTGTTTAATATGGGAAATGAAGAAAAGTACATTCTGAATAAAAGAAAAAAATACATACCTACTGCATATATAGTCTGTGCTTGCTTGTCTGGGGAGATTTGCAGAGGCTCCTGGAGGCTCATGCTAATGCTTGTGGTGGTGTGGGAGTGCTGATGGTGGTGGTGGTGGTGATGCTAGTGGTGCTGATGGTAAGGATGGCATGGCTTATGGTGTATGGTGATATTTTTGCTGGTGGTGCTAATACTGGTGGTAGTGGTGTTGCTGATGATGGTGCTGATACTGGTGCTGATGGTATAATGCTTGTGATGGTGGCAATGGTGCTACTGGTGGTGCTGGGATGATGCTGGTGCTAGTAGTAATGGTAATGATGGTGGTGCTGCTGGTAGTAAGGGTGGTATGGTGATGGCTGTGCTGATGGTATAGTGCTGGTAGGATAGTGATGTAATGTCTGACCTCCAAGAAGTCTGTTCCTTAGCCATTGTAGCACATTTTCTCTATTTTATTAGCAAAGAATGTACATAACGTTTGGAAGTAGAACATAGAAGTTCTCTGACTTTGATTACTTTTTATGCATATGATAATTTTCCCTGGTCTTAGGGGAACCCAGGGCCTTGTGCTTGCTAGTTAAGTGTCCTAACACTGAGAGCTAAACCCTACCCTAAGTCCTCTAACATCTAATTAGATAAACTAGGTTTATAGATGACTTCTTGTTTTGTTGCATACTGAAGCTTCTGGCCTTTGTATGTGCAACTGTTGATAAGAATCAAGGGAGATGAGTGTGTTGAGATGCATACGAAGCTTTAGAAAATGTGAAAAGCAGTATCATAAGATTTTAGATGGATATTATTTTAAGTCTATTAACTGAAAGCCTCGATTGACATTTCTTTGCAAACTCTTTGACCTTGGTTTAGAATGAGGTTCCAATGTACTTATATGTTTTACCTTGAGCCAATGGCTACTACAAGTTACGTTCACAATATGTACTACAACTATAGACACAAGCATCTTTGCCTCTGCTGTCCAAAGAAATATCTCGCAATTATTTCATTCTTACATCAGTTTCTGGACTTTCACAAATGAAGTTATTTCTGATTGCCCTTCCCTTTTTCATTTCACAATTGGAAAAAAAAAAATGTCTACATAGAACTTCATGAGTGTATCAAGAAGAAACATTCAACAAGTATCTTGACATTAGCAGAACTAGATTAAAACTGAACGCCTTAAAAGATTGGATAGTGTAATAAAGCAAGGAATAATTTGGTTTGTTTGTTTGTTTGTTTCCCATCTAATATTTTTAGGTACAAGCCTATGCAGAAAGTGGATGGGGTTGCAGATGGTTTCACAGGAAGTGGCCAACAGACAGGCACATCTGTTGAGCAAACTGTAATTGCCCAAAGTCAACATCATCAACAGTTTTTAGGTATGTTAAGGTGTAATGCGTATCAGTTGCTATTAGGATTTTGAAGAGAAAATAGTAGTCTCTTTTCCAAGTAGATGTTGTCAGACGTTAACTCCACATAAAGGGGGAGGTGATTTGGTGCTGAAACTATGACGTTAAATGATAGTTCTGGTTCATCTCTTTTGAAATATTAAGCTAAATGGAATCTTGAATGCATCTGCCTTAAAACTCAGTGTGTTGAAATCAAGTGTTTTCAAGAGTTTATATTACAGTTGGCTTTTGTGATCAAAATCATGTTGTGTACTTCAGAAATAATGTCAAATCCAAAAGAATTCTCATTTCCTGCACACAAAGTTGCATATCCATATGTTAAATTCAAAAAGTTATAAAGTTAAAATATTTTATTCTTTTTAAATTAATTGCAGTGCTTCCTATGTTTATAATTTTATAGAAATTATATACATTTCTTGTTCCTGAAAGTCTTTACAAGAAGAACTTGAACATTTGAATATTTATGCTAGAGCCCATGGAACAAAAGTGGAAGTTCAATTGGCAGCTATTACATAGATTAGAATACATAGTCTCCAAACACTGGGTCAAGATAAAGAGATGCTTTCAGAGTGTATGTGTATACATATGTGTGTGTGTTTGTGTATCTTGTGTGCATGTATGTGTGTCTGTGTGTGTTTGTATATGTGTCTGTATGAATCTATGTATGTGTGCATGTGTGTCTTTGTATGCATGTGTGTCTGCATGTATGTATGTGCATGTGTGTTTGGTGTGTGTGTGTGTGTGTGTATGTGTGCATGCACGTGCAAGTGTACATGGTGTGTGTATATGTGAATTGCAAACAGAAATAGCTGGAATAGACTTTCAGGTTAGAAAACGTCTGAGCTTGAAACTGTTAAGGCAGCATTTTCTAAACCTAAGTGCTCAGACACGATACAATATTACTTTTTATTTTGTAGTTATAACTCAGCTTTGGTATTCAAAGAATGTAAAACATTTTATATTTATTTTCTAAAGCTTATAAATGAATACCATTCTTCATTTAATTTTGAATTTATGGTAAAGAACATACCAAAGTACATTTCCAATTGTCTAGGGCTAAGGAGAAAAGAGAAAGAGTATGTGCTTGTAAATTACAGTGTCATCAAGAGAGGGCTAAATGAGCAGCAGCAAGTGTCCTAGTGATTTGAATACAGAAGTGTGTTGGGGAAGGTAGCCACCAGAAACCAGAGGCTAGTGTAAGTGTCATCCTCAAAAGACTTGTGCTACAGTCATCATCGACACCATGTTCATGTTGTGAGACATGATTTGATTACAGGATAGTATCATCCATCACATCAAATTAATGTTCTTAATTTAATGTTATTTTTGTACTTTGGGCTATTTAGTTTTATAGCTTTCATCTTATGATTATTTAAAAGGTATAAACATAATGAGTTTAAGGCTATGTTTATTTTTATGTAGTTGGATAGCATAATAATAAAAAATAACTAAAATTCCTCCTGGCAAGCTCAGGTGGTTTTTCTTTTCCTAAGAGCCTATTCAATGCCCATTTTAATTAGTGTAAAGCTTAGTTAATACAAAATTCACAAGTATACTCCATTCATTCTTCCATCATATGCTGAAAATGTTTCTAAGTCTGGCTAGAAAACATTAACTTGAAAGTCAGTGATCTTTGGCCCTCTGGTCTCCGTATTTTCTTTCCTTTTAGTCTTCTGAAATTTTCCCTCATTAATCTGTAATTGACACCATCCACAATAGCTTTTTTTCTGTTGTGTTGTCATGGTAACAGATGCATCTCGAGCACTTCCAGAGTTTGGAGAAGTTGAAATCTCTTCTCTGCCAGATGGTACTACCTTTGAGGATATCAAGTCACTGCAGAGTCTTTATCGAGAGCACTGTGAGGTAAGACTTTCAAGTGTAGTCTGAGCACATGTGAAGTTTTGCCATGTAACTTGTTAAGACAAAATAATCAAGTTTTTTTCCCTAGAGAACAGAGTAGTTATACTAGCTATTTTGAGCATTTCTTTGAACACTAATAAAAATCCTTCTTCTTTCTTGTCTCAGTGGAAAGTGAAGAGTGAGTGAGAGTTAGAACCCATTTTATTCTCTAAAACTGATCATTATGCTACTGCAATTCTACTTCTCAGTCTCTCTTTGTCCTACAGAAATACTTACATTTGGGTAACACATAAAATGTACAAGGGTATATTGCATTATTCTTTTGATCAAAGAGGTTGCTTGTAGCTTCAATAAATCTACTATAATCTATAGGTCAAATTACTATATGCTGATAGGATTGAAAACAGTTATCTAAACTGAGGTGAGTTCTAGAGTTTAATATTAAAGCAAAAGGAAAAATGCAGAATACTCATATAACATGTTGGCCTTTGAGTGAAAGAGACCTTACATAAATATCTCTCCATAAGAAAGAATAAGAAAATGTTAATAATATCTGTGGTGGTTTGAATCACTCCATACTCTTGGGTACTTAAACACTTTGCCCCAGCGGGCAGTGGTATTTAGGGAATCCTAGAAATTGTGCTCTTATTAGTATGTCACTGGATGTGGGCTTGGAGAGTTTAAATATTTGTACCATTTCAAGTTTGCCCCTTCTGCTTTGTGACTATGGTTCAAGATGTGAACCCTTCACTTTCTACTCCTGATTACATACTGTTGGACTTCCATACTGTGGGACTAATCATCTATCCCAAATAAACTCTTTCTTCTATAAGTTGTCTTGTTTATGGTGTTTAATCACAACAGAAAAGTAACTAATAGAGAAATTGATTCCAGAGAGTAGGATATTGCTGTGAAGAATCTGACCATGTTGTTTTCTGGAAGAACATGAAAACTATGGAACTTTGAAGAAGAAAACTGGTTAAAAGCTGCAAATAAGGCATAATGGGGCCAATTTAGTAAAAGCTTGGAAGAAAGCAGTGCTGAGAGCTATGTGGACTGTCATAGCCTAGCTAAAGAGGTTTCAGAGTGTAACAATATTAAGAAGTGGACTATAGATTGTTCCTGTGATATTTAGGTAAAGAATTGACTGCTTTCTGCCCATGTCCTAAGAACTTGCCTGAGGCTAGATTTAAAAGTAAGGAACTCATTTTATTAGCAGAGGAGATTGCAACACATCACAATATCAACTGAATCTCATATTTATTTGTAATCACTCCTAACAGGTCAAAAATGAGAAAGAACAAAAGGTGCAGAAAGAAATACAAAATGCAAAGACCAAAGGATACTATTAAGCTTAGTGTTGTTGACAAGGCTTATACAGAGAGACTGCAATTATTAAGGAGATTGGACCCTTTAGGATAGTCAGATCTGCAGTCCAATAAAGGAAAGGTGCTCTCAGAACAAGATCTCATCCAGCTAAGCTACAACTTGTCCAGAAAGCATAAGGTGTTTTCTTGGGCTCCTGGAAAGCAACCTCAGTCAAAAGCTGCTGCTAATACAAATCAAGGGGTCAGGGAATATCCTAAGCCAACAGCATAACTTTTCAGTGTTGACAGTGTGGGGATGGATTGTGATGTTATGAAAGATGAAGAAGTTGTGGAATCTTCCTCTGTTTTCACAGAGCTGACGAGGCCAAGTAAATGAGGCAGTCCCTACCTAGAAGTTCTGAGAGGGAAGGGGCCTGAAAGGCCATTGTTTGAAACTGTAAACGAACCCTGCCTTGTAGTGTACACCCTAAAATGTTGGAAATGGCAGGTTCATGAGACACCTGCCAAGGAGAGCTGCACTTGAGGTGTGGAACCAGCCCAAGACAGGGCACAAGCAGTAGAGTTGGAGGGGCAAAGATATCTAAGCCTAGTGACATCAGTTAGTGACATCAGAGAAGTTGATGTTTTCCCTGCTATTTTTCAGTCATGTTTTGATACAGTATTATCTTGCTATTACCCATTTTTCCTCTTAGAATAGTGAAATATATTCTGTGTCCTTATATGTTAGAGTGTGTGATTTTGATTTTACAAGGGATTACAATTGAGAGATTACTTTGGATCTCAGAAGAGACTCTGGGCTTGAACTTTTGAGCAATGTTGTGACTGAAAAACTATGAGAACTTTAAAAATTCAACTAAATGTATTTTGCTTTCTGATATGGCTATGCTAATACGAGGGTCAGAAAGTGAATATAGTTTGAGTGCTATACATTTGAATCCTTTGTCCCAGTTAGTGGTGCTATTGGGGGAGCTTAGGAGGTATAGTCTTCTTGGGGAATTATGTTACTGGAGATGCGCCTTAAGAGTTAAAAGGTCCCAGCCGGGTGTAGTGGCGCACGCCTTTAATCCCAGCACTTGGGAAGCAGAGGCAGGTGGATTTCTGAGTTCGAGGCCAGCCTGATCTACAGAGTGAGTTCTAGGACAGCCAGGACTACACAGAGAAACCCTGTCTCAAAAAACTAAAAAAAAAAAAAAAAAAAAAAGTTAAAAGGTCCCCACTATTTTTTGTTTGCTCTTTCTGTTTTGTGCTTGCAATTCAAAATGAGCCCCTTTCTTATTGCTCCTGCCACCATGCCTTTGTTCCACTATTATGGACTCTAACCCTCTGGAACCATAAGCCCAAATGAACTTTATTCTGTAAAGTGTCTTGATCATGGTATTTCATCACAGTAATGGGAAAGTAACTAATGCAGAACTTTACAACGTCATGTTTAGGAGAGTCAGTTTTTCAGTGGACCCTTTTGAATACCCCAAATGTGTAGTTCTATTAAAAACAATGTAAAAATATTTAATAAGTGCATTTGGTCTTCTCTTGGCAGGGGAGGGGGGTGATTCTTTAGACTGACTTTAGAATGCAAGTATCTTTATCTTGGGCACATTTGTGATGTGCCTGCAATTTGAGGATTACCCAGTGATTTCTAGAAAATCCCTCTGTGTGTTGACAGTGAATGGTGAAATAAGAAATTTTGCTTAAACACACATAGATTGTTTGAGGGTTACTTAGGGTTTTCTTGGTGTTTTATAACTCTACTCCTGCTCTCTCACTCATCAGATCTGTGTCCTTGTCTAGGAGGAGGGCTTTCTCCATTCCAGTACATCAGTGTATCTTGAATTCACCTGGTAGAAAGGAGCTAATATGTTGCATAGAGGTCTCTTAAGTGGTTTTAAATTTTAAGTAGCTTTATCCTAGTAGTATTTGTGATCTGCCTGCAAATTACAGAATAGCCTGTGGTTTCTGGTCAATTCCTCCTGACAGTTGACAGTGAAGGATAAAATAAGAAGTTTCAGTTTAAAGCATGTATAGTTTCACCCCCCCCCCCATGGTCCAGAAATAAGATTGCTTGAGTGAATCCAAGTGCTTGTCAGAGATGCTAGGTTATTGACAATCTAGGACAAGTCCTCTTCTTATCAACATCTTGCTGAATTGAGTGTTCTCCAACTCACCTTATTTATTTCCAACACTTCTGGCATGATATAAGCTGGCTGGTATTCATCTCCCATTGATATTTCTTTGAGTATTGGGGTGTTTCTACATCATTTTTATATATGTGAGAAAAATTTACAACTATTGTATTCAATGAAAATGATTTGAAGATTCTTTAAACAACTCTTCAGTTATCTATATTCAGATTAACTTAAGTAGCTTAGCTTATAACAATATAATTCAGAGTTTTTGAGTGACTCATATTTATTCAGAGTATAAATTGGAGTATAATTATATACATTGCTAAAGAGTGTACAGTGAGATCATTCTAAGCAACAGACTCCTCCAAAAAGATTGAAATAGCTTTAGATTATAAAATTTTCATGAAAATTCTTGTTGTAATAAATAAATACACATGTGACGACATGGGGACTCTCATCATTTATCTGTGTAGGATATGACAGTCCACACAATGAACCCTGCTTGTTTCTAAGTTATAAATGCTCATGCCATCTCTTAGGGAACAGTGGTGGATTAGAAAACAAAATTCTAATTTTATTTTCTGTTACATGTCAAAATTTTAAATAAAGCTGCCTGGATCTCAGATTGCATCCTGTAGTCATTTGCCATAAACCAGTAGAATATAGGCTATTTTAATTTCTGTTTGCCTAAATAGTTGGAAAATAATCATAGTTTAGTTACTTCCAAAGCTGCCTTGGATGAGACTGGTGTTGTTACCACTTCAAAGGTCATTGGAGATTGATTAGAATATACTAGTTTATGATGCACTGAATTTTTGGCATATTTCACTTCGTATTTTCTATTATTTATTTTTTGAGGAAGAATTATTATGCTATTTGGAATTCTTATAATATGTTTATCAAGGTATTTTTAAAGACATCTCTTGGAATATGCCTAAGCTGCAGTTCTAAGAACTTCCTTCTAGAGGTTTTGATTTTTCCATATGTTTACTTTGTTTTCAGAGCAGGCCTTTTGTGTTTTGTTTTGTTTTGTTTAATCTTACTGAAAGTTTTATAATTAGATTACTTCATTTTCACTATGTGACAATGTGTAGCATTCCCTGCTAGTTCTCAGAACATGTCTTCCACACCCATGATTAATGTCTGAGTTAGCCTGAGGGTGTTCTCTAGCACGTCCTTCAAGCCCGAGCATCACACGTGACACATACGCTAGAATTATGACGTTACAGTTTCCTAACAATTCAGATGGGCCCTAGGTTATCCTCACTTTCTCTGCCTTCTGAGGACTTTCATAGATCCTGATGGGATTCTTCTTAGTTCTCAGTTATTGATGGTATCAAACCTGTTTTACTGACTCACACTGCTTATACTTCAGCCTTTTAACATTCAGCATAATCACAGAATTAAATTTTCTTTGGTTTCATGTTTGTTGTTATCTGAAGGTTCTATTACAAAGTGGTTTCAGTGGCAGAATGAAATTAAGTGTGCTCATCAAAAGTTAGTAGAGGAAGTTACAGTTACTAACATCATCAATAGAAGAAAACAGAAACTTGATACACCTAGAAAATAGTTCTAGAAACTAAATTTGAATTAAAACTCAAGGCAAGGACCCACAGTTAGAAAACCATAATTAAAGCTGATATATATATATATATATATATATATATATATATATATATATATATATATGAGTGTAAGTAAAATTGTATGCTCTCGGAGGGATTACAAGTTATTACATAGCCAAATACAGCTCTGTGGATATCCCTTTTCGTCCCAGAAAGGTGTCAGTGCATGGAGGCCTCTTGACTCCTGTTTATGTTACCTCTGCCTGGCGAGGACCCATGATCCACAGCCTTGGAAGACTTAGCTCAACCTTATCCCCCATCTTCCACACTTGAGTAACTGATCACTCTTAACCTCTGCCTTCTTGGGTGGCCAGTGGTTATCCACCTAAGAGCACAGATGTTTGGAATACTTTGTCCTTCCTGGTCTGGAGTAGGCAGTGGTGAGTGTGTGTGTGTGTGTGTGTGTGTGTGTGTGTGTGTGCGCGCGTGCTTAACAGTTTCAGCTGTCAACTTGTCAAGTTCTCTAGAATTATCCTGGATGAGAGTCTCAATGAGGGATTATTTAGATCGGGTTAGCCTGTGAGCATATTTGTGTGGGAATGTCCAGATTACATTACCTTGGATTAGATATGTAACATAACATGGAAGCAATATAAGACATTAATTACTTTCACATTTAATAGGTTTTTAATGTTATGTCTTGTCATTTAAAAATAGAATATGAAGATTATAAACAGATTATTAATTTTCACTTCTTTTCCCAAGCCTTTGATATGTTACACAGCATTAAAGAAATACAATACATAAACTATTTATCAATGATTGTATCATCTTTTCTATGTTTGAGATTCAATTTATATCACCGAAAATGAAAAGAATAAGAACAAAATATTAACTTTTAAATCCAGTTCATTACTTAACTGGGTGGGTTGTTTGTTTGTTTTGTTTTTTATTTTTCTATTGATGTAATAGAACACCATGACTTGGAAACTTAGAGAAGAATTTATTTGGTTTATGGTCTCCAAGGGGACTGTCATGGCAAGGAGACATGGCAGCTAGCAGAGGCGGGGCAGCATGAACAAGAAGCTAAAATTTCATATCTTGAATCATGAGCACAGAACACAGATAACTTGAAACATCACGAGTCTTACAAAGCCTGCCTTCAGTGACATATGTCCTCCAGCAAGGCCACACCTCCTAATCTTCCCCAAATAGTGCTGCCAATTGAGGGCTAAGTATTCAAATGCCCAAGAACACTGGGAGACATCACCCAAACCACCAAACAATCTGAAATATACAGTATGTTATTTCAGCATGGAAACCGTGTAAAATTAGTAGCTAGTGTTTGCACTTTTGTTTTAGAGTATTTAAAATTTAATCTGTTTTCATGTCAACAAGAACACACTATACAGGCAAATCATCACTCCTTATTTTTAGCTCTTCTGTTACTGAAACATCGGAATATAATGGTGTTAGTATTTCAGAATGTAAATGATTGACCAAATTATTACTTGATTTTTATATTGTTTTACTATATCTCCAAAATGCAATATGTTGTCATTTCAGTATGTAATTAATGTAATAGCTAGTTAGGTATTATCTGTCCTTTTTGTCTTACAAAGTCTTGAATATACAGTGTGTCTTTAGTGCTTTTTATCATTAGACATTGCTTTTTGGAGTGGCCAGATTTCTAAGGTTCATTAGACAAATGTGGATAGTGTAAATCACTGAAAACAAGGTATCAGTCCTGAAAAGGGTCAAATACATATGGGATGATTTATATCACATAGGAAGTATAGCCACCTTAGCAGAAAAAAGCTTATGGTAAAGTAAAAGACCAGGAGAAGTAAAGGAAGTATCATGGTCATTTTGTTTCTAGGCAATATTGGATGTTGTTGTGAATCTTCAGTTTAGCCTGATAGAAAAACTGTGGCAAACATTCTGGCGCTATTCCCCATCTACTCCAACCGACGGCACTACCATTACGGAATCAAGGTCAGAATCAATATGTCTTTCTGATTTATTTTCATGATGAAGTAGATGTCACTGCTAATGAGCTAGAGATATGTATGTATACCAGTTGTGAACTTCACCTGATAACACTGAGTAGATTGACGCTTTGACCAAATCTAAGAATAAACCACAGACTACTCTCCTGAGATTTTAGTGTGTGTGACTTCCATCTTATGGATTTGGGGACTATTAGCTCTATGTCATGCTCGTGGACTACTATCCTATCTGCCTCTCAGATCATAAGAAAATATTAATGTACATAGGTAGCCCTGGGGGTGTGTTTGTATATATACATCCATATATATCCAGCCATATGACACCAGTGCAATGATGGTATAGTTCTAACCTCAGTAATATTTGATAAATTATTTTTAAAGTCCATTTTCTGTTTTATCCTCATTTGCCATCTATTCATTTGCAACATTTATTCACACCAGCAATCTGAGTGAAATAGAAAGTCGACTTCCGAAAGCAAAGCTGATAACTCTGTGCAAACATGAGTCTATCCTGAAATGGATGTGTAACTGTGACCATGGGATGTACCAGGCTTTGGTGGAGATTCTCATCCCCGACGTCCTTAGACCCATTCCTAGTAAGTTAAATGGAGACAACTACGGATGCTTTTGTTCTCATACATACCACCCAAGAAATTTTGGGGATTGATGTTGCAATCAGGAGTGATCCTAATTTTATTTAAATTTGTCAAATAAAAACCATACAGCATAGAGAATATTGCATGTAAGAAGCTTAGAGTGACATTGCAGTGAAGAACTGACCTGTCTTCTAGTCTTTTCCAGTATTATTTTTAAAAGCTAAACTACAGTTATGACACCTTTAATAAATTAATTGCAAGAACACTGAGAATCTAGTCAACCATGCAAAATTATTCTATTCAAGACTAAAGTCCTCTGCATATAGCCAAAAAATATTCAGACCTCTAATTGCAGACCATTCCCTTTCATTGTTGCTTAGAATTTGAAGAGTTGATTGTGGTTTCAAGTAGAGTTCAAATCCTGTACAAACACATACTCTGCCTCCTGTGTCATCTTCAGAATTACAAACTCAAGTTTCCATTAACACTCATGGTTGACTAGGATTTGAGGAAAATATAATAACTGCACAAGCAATGCACCCACCATAAAGTGACTGGAAACTACATACATCACTCATAACTTTTTCAGTAATCACGTTGTAGCAAACAAAGCGTTCTTCTGTAATTGTAGATGTAAATGCTACTACACATATTGTTAGAAGTAGTTGGCACTGTTATACCTACATCCAATGAGCCTAACTAGTGACCTGAACTTTTGAAGAAATGGGACTCTTTCCATTCTGACAGTAATAAAATGAAAGCAGTCTTTTTGCTCATGACATTGGCAGCTATGTACATTAAATATTCTATTCACCAATTATTTGATATGTTATTGTGGAAAATATATAAATGGGCTTTAGTGGAAGGAAAGCAGAGAATATTAGCATTTGTGTGTTTATATTTACAAAGGCAAAGACCCAGTGAAAGGTGTAAATTCTTTTACATATGCACTACCTTAAAAAGAGATGTTTATACACATTTATATATTATGCTAATGAGTGTACATTAATATATGGAGGAGAAAGTTAAAAAAAAAAAAAGAAATCCCACTAGCATTATCTTAACACTTTATAAATTACTAATGTGTTCCACACTAAACACACCAGGTTACCTGACTAAAAGTTTGATAGAAATTGATATTGTCATAGAAAATTTCACTGTGTCAATTTCCACTGGTTTTTGTTCTAGAATTTGATTTTTTTTTCCCCTACCCTCCTGTCCGTTGTGCTCCAAGTGTTAATCTCTAGAGATGTTTAAAAGATGTTGCATAGGCTAGCTCATTAGCCTATGACATCTGGCTACCAACATACAGTTTCTCTCGTGAGATACAAGAAGGGATGTTAGTGAGTGCTTTGCTTTTTGAGGCAAGTCAGTAGCATCAATATTCATTAAACAATTCAAAAATTGTGTGCTTTTATCTTAGCATCATAAGAATTTATAAGTTCCCAAATTTAAGTCATACATCAATTTTAGTTTACTTTTAACCTTAGAATTAAGTATATAATACACTTGCCCTTTGTCTTTTGAAAAATATGATTAGAAAAACTGGTTATTCTATCAAAGAATTTGTCTCTACACTCACCAGAAAATGACATCGTTTTATTTCTCTGAAAGTACAAGATATATTAATATACTAATCTACAAAAGAAATTTGGGGAATTCAATTTCCATTTTACAGTAAGGCTCAACAATGTAATGCTTAAAATACAATGTAGATAGCTGTTGCTGGGTGAGGTGCATTTTAATACTGATCTTGAGCAGGCTGAGGCAGCTAAGCTTTGGAATAGATTTTTAAATACCAAACCATCCATTTATGAGTCTTTAGAAGCTGTCAGAATCAGTCTGCACAATTCCGATTTTATACGAATCCCTACAGAGAGAAGAAACTTAATTTTATTTTTAAAAATTGTATTTCTTGGCTACTAGTACTTCACTCTACCATTTTCTGTCCAGATGGGATTTCTTTTTTTAGCTAAAAAGTCTGCACATCATACTAATTTAAAGTCAGCCTGAAGGCGCCTATATTCTAAAATACATTCACCCAAAACATGGAAAAAGAAAATTAAGTGTGAATTATTGAATAAGAACTCAACTGGTAACACTGTATTATATTTCCAGTTGCCCATTATTTAGTTAAACAAAAAGTAAATACCTAAACTTTTTAATATGCCCAATGTATTTTTTTATATTATAATCTCTTTCCATCAAGTTTGTCTAAAAGAGGGCTTTATGAAATGCTTTAAAATGACGTTAGAAGTTACTGGGGTCTTTTTCAAATTAAGTCATTGTTATACTAATTAGAGAACAAATGTAAACTGTAGATTGCCATATTGAACCTTAAACAAAATTGTACTGAGTTTCAGAAAGGCCGTTAATGCTTGTCACTCTTTTCATTTCCGTTCACGTCTGCACTCCATAACTCTAGGACATGAAATGACAGAAAGATACACTTCTTTCTTTTTTCTCTCCTAGTTAAGATGGGGCGCTTTAGGATTCCAAGAGATTGCCTCTCAAGAAATTTCCAGTTCAAGTATGCATTCTTTCCTAATCAATAGTTAGGCAATTTCAATCTCTACTATCCAGCTAAACAACAAAGATTCAGTTGGTTATTATTGGGTGTTAAATTTTATATCTTTGTTGTGAGTAATTTGAATAGTCTAAATGCAATCTAAAATCTATTTTGGCAGAAGTTAAATAGAGTGTTAGACTCACTTCAGCATAAAAAGGAAAGTCCAGGACTTTGGTCCTGCTTTAGATTCTTGGGGGCAGATGGCCAGAATAGGACTTCTTGCCCATGGTATTTACCACAGATCTGTGTAGCTACCAGATAGTATGGAACCTACAGAGATTATCTTGTGTTATGAGTGCTTTAAACATTAAATATCTAAATCTATTCCCGCACAGCATGTAGCCCTAGGCACCAAGGAATTTAAGCACCATTGACTAAATGACACATTGAGTAGAATCAGTGAGCAGATCCCTTGTAACATAGTTAGCAGTGATAACTGAAGGCACTTCTGGTCACTTCATGGCCACTATGAAGTTCTGTCGTGGGACATGTCCCTATTTCAGGCTTTTCACACAATAGGGTTGGCTGTTTTGGTAATATCTTAGTAACATTGCTCCTGTGACAGCAATTGTATTACATTTTAGCTCTACCTACCATATGAAACTCAAATAGTAATCTGAAACTTTTGTTGAGACAATTATACATTTTGTTCTATTTCCAACAGATAAATACTCCAATTCATAGGCTTTATGGTAAAACATCATACATAGAGACAAATAATACTTTGCACTGTGTTACATTTTATCCAACAATATAAAATAAGGTTGATTTGGGGACCAAAATGGAAAATTTACAAAGCAAATTCTTAGTCTTGATCACAAAACTCTTGCTGAAGTTTTGTCCAAGGCAGAAATCCTCTGTCAAGTCTATTCACAACTGGTATATGTGAGCATGAGCACTAAGTTCTGATGTCTTCATTTCCAACAGGCGTCATCAGTGTCTGAGAACAGGATAGTTCTAAAAGCCAAGTCTAGTATTTTTAGATGCACTAAGAAATTAGAAATTATGTAATTTTTAATCAATGAAGATAACAGAAAATTTTCTCTGTGCTATTAAAGTAGCATAAACATATTTCTCTTGTTCCAGTTTAAAATTAATGGTACTACGCATTTTTATTGTCTACTTTTATTTTATTGTCATTCAGGTGCCTTGACCCAAGCCATTCGAAATTTCGCAAAAAGCCTAGAAGGTTGGCTTTCAAATGCCATGAACAATATTCCACAGAGAATGATTCAAACCAAGGTATGGTTATGTCCTTTGTGGGGGGTGTGTGTGTGTGTGTGTGTGTGTGTGTGTGTGTGTGTGTGTGTGTGTGNTGTGTGTGTGTGTGTGTGTGTGTGTGTGTGTGTGTGTGTGTGTGTGTGTTTACACTTGCTTAAGGAACTATTTCTTCAATAATTTTCTCATAACTAATCTTTAAATAACACAGACTATTATGCAGAACTAGCGTATGGATTCTGTAGTTCAGAGCTGTTACTCACGCCTAAAGGATTCCAGTCTATATAATCCCTTTCTGGCATATGCCTGTGGCAAGATTGGACAGACACAATACTTTGATTTTGCTGCCCCCCCCCAAAATCACATTTGTGGCTTTTGGTTAAGTAGCTGTATCCACCATTAGACTCCAAGTGTATATCTTTACTTTCAAAATCTGTTGCATTCCTAAAATAATACCTCAAATTGTTACAATCACACTCTACGCAGTATCATCAAAATGAATGCCCCAGCAGCTTGCCTGCAATATTGTCCATCTTGCTGAGTTTTAGGTTTAACCTGAATGGTTACCACTGCAGAGCACAGCTTCTGCTCTTCTGCTGTTGCATATAAGCAGTTGTTTTCCTGCTGAACTCTCAGTCAATGAGACAGTTTACCCCGACTGAAGAAAGAGCTGTCTAGTGAGTGGCAATAGCACTTAAATGCCTGGGTTCAAATCTTTACAGTCTTATACAAGCCACTTACCTCCTCTAAAATATACCACGTTGAGGTAGTTGAACAATGTAACATATGTATGAGACACTTAACCTGGTGCCTGGTGTGTGTGTGTGTGTGTGTGTGTGTGTGTGTGTGTGTACAGATACATACACACACACACACACACACACACACACACATGCATACAAACCAGAGAACCATGTTCTCTACAAGTGTATGTAAGCTTGTATGAGTATTCCATACAGTCCTAATGTATCTCATTTTCAAAGTAGCCTCCTACAGTGTCAACCAATTATTCTACTCAACCAACTAGTTCTTTAAATATGTGCTTATATACCCATAAAATCCTATAAATATGTTAAGGCTTCTGGCACATTTTGAAAGACTGGAATCATACCTACTGTGCATCTAACATTTCTATGAAATCATGAAAGCTAGGTATTTATTTAGGGGTTTTCTTTTCATTATTTTTGGTACTTTTCAACATAGACTAGCATTTAGTCTCATTCAGAAAGTGATGGATGACATGATGGATGACCAGCTAACACAGTAGAACATTTGACCAGTATCCATAACATTCTGGGTTCAATCCATTATAGTAGTTGTAGAGAAGAAAGAAAATAAACAAAA
The DNA here is from genome assembly GCF_900095145.1 of Mus pahari. NCBI lineage: Eukaryota > Metazoa > Chordata > Mammalia > Rodentia > Muridae > Mus > Mus pahari. The sequence continues at coordinate 139,347,943 of NC_034590.1, read as the reverse complement.
AGTCTATGGAAAGAGTGTATGGAATAACTGAAGTGATTTTTAAACATGCAAACAGAGTTGACTAAACTAATGATTAAGCATATCACAGCTAGCAATAATGAGAAGTCACCACCAAATGATGTTCACAGCATTAGGAAACATCTTTCCATGTTTCCCCAACTGTACCCTTAGAACAGAGAAGACTGCAGCTTATGAGGAGTAAGCACTCTGACCACTGTGGTATGTCCTTCGGTCTCCTAACAATGCCCACCCCTGATTAAATCCTCCTGGGAGCTTGAGTGCTTGTCATCTAGGGCAGCCTTTCTGGCAGATGATGATGGAGAGAATTGGAGAGGAGGTTTTTGAGATACAAATGTGGATTAGGTCATAACACCTTTGAACTTACGTATTTCCACCATTAAGTCTACCAACTTGTAAACTAATGGTGTAAATGAAGTCATAATGGTAGATGTGAATGACACTGCTCTTAAAAGTGTTTTATCGAATTACTGTTTGCTTTTCCAAATAAAAAGAAATGTTCATACTTGTCTAATTGTTAGTTGTCCTAAAAAGAGTTGGGGAGGGAAAGAAAGCAAACATTTTTCTACTTTTTTAAACAATGTAATTTCTTGTTGTTGTTTGGTAATTAACTTCCAAGACTGGCTTAATTATTGCTGCACTCAGATGTCAAAAAATATGGGAGTTTGTTTTAGTGTTGACCTCGTTTCACTCAAAACTAAATAATTCTATGTTTAAGAATCTTAAATGCTATATAATTTACAAGTAAACTATTACCAAATCAATTTGAAATGTATCTAAGGAAGACTGCTAAATTTGACTGAAGTAAAAATGAGATTTGGAGAGTGCAGTAGTTTCTTTTATGAGAGGAAGAAGGTAGGTTGGGGAGGAAGAAGAAGAAAAAAAGAAAAAAGACAGCCCACCCCAGCTTGCTTGGGTTTCTATAGGTTGCCGCTGTAAGTGCCTTTGCCCAGACTCTGCGAAGATACACGTCGCTCAATCACCTGGCCCAGGCAGCCCGCGCAGTGCTTCAGAACACTTCCCAGATCAACCAGATGCTCAGTGACCTCAACCGCGTTGACTTTGCCAATGTCCAGGTACTCTGCCTCCCTGCACATCCTGTCTCTTAAAGAATGGTGACAATGTTCTAAACCAGGATCGTCTGACTCTGCACTGGCATTGTGTGTTCAGTTTCTACAGAGCTGGAGTTTCACTCAGACAGAACTCCATTGACCCCGTTTGTTTTGTGGGTAAAGTAGGCAACAGAATGCATCCAGGTTTGCCAAGAAGTTAAAAGGATAATTGAGATCAGAGTCATTGAAATCTGGTAAACAATATTAGGCTAGTCTATGTCTGTGAAAATCTGAAAAACTGTTTGACTGCTCTTGTTTCATTTTCCAGGCTATAACAGCTACCTTAGGTTGTTTAAATAGTGATTTGTACGCATTCAAGCAGGTACTTCTGTTACTATAGTAACCCACCTTGAAAAACTAAGCACCTCTATTACAGAGTATATTGCAGATACCGGAGAAAATTCTCTCACTTAAAGAATTAACTGCAGTAAGTTTGGATGTTTGGTTCACGTGAAATATATTTTCTAACACCAGTTGCTCCGTATTTTATGCTTGGAAATGAATAATGAAGGCTCCATGTGGAAGTCTAACAAATTTTATTTATGATACTAAAGTAGCAAAATTAATTGTTACTTTTAAAATGATAACACTCCTGACCTAAAGTATAACCAACAAGTAAAAAAAATTGCATAATTAAACGCAATACAAATTTTAAATTTTTGGAATTAACAAGAGACAATATAATGAATATTTTAAAAATGCAAAGAATGTCAGAAATTCAAATAGCTTGACTTTTGGCTACTTTGTGGGTTCTTTCCTTCTTCCACCCTTCACCATCCCTCTCCTTCCTCCCTTTCAACCCCTGATACTAGAAGAGAAAAAGGATAGAGGGGAAAGTGGTGAGGATATCCATAGACTACTTACTTCCTGCTGATTAGGAGGGGGTTAAGTTCCTTGGGGCAAATTTGATCTTTGTCTTCAGGATATCCAATTTCTTCCCCTCTCTTTGCATGGACCACTTGACAAAAGACAATAACTGCAACCATCAGCAGCAGCAGGAGGAGCCACAGTGACTGCAGCCCCTCTTGATGCTCTAGCATTTCCATACCCTTTCAAGAGTCCTCAGATATTCAAATGTTACACCCTTGCAGAAACTATCTGCAGCTAGCAAAATCATGCCCCTGCTAGAGCACAGGACAAATCATAGCCAGCTGCTGTGGACAATCTGAAGCAGCCCATATCCCACACCTAGGATTAAAACAAAAACATTCCTATAATATTTCTGTGTTTTTAAAGAAACCAAAATTCTCACTACAAGTATCCTATACATTATATATAATTGTGCGCGTGTACTACTCTGAAACCCATTAATAAAATGCCACTTGATTTTAAAATGGCAATAGACAAGTGCCTAGTAAACACAGGAAGGGATTCTCAGCATTGGCCACTAGGGGAATGGGAGTTTAAACCATGAGGAAATAATATTTTACGAACACTGAAATGGATGTGGTTAAAGATAGAACATCTAAGTTTTTGGTCTCTGGAGAACAGGAGAAATTAGCACTTCACAAGCTGTTGATGAGAATGTAAAAGTCACAACCACTGAGACTCTAGCATTTCCTCAAAGAGATAAATATACATTACCATATGACTGAGCAGTCCAGTGTTCGGCAAATAGCTATATGAAAGGGAAACATGGCCACACAAGTTGACCAGTCCTTGTCTAAAATGCTTGCACTGGAAGGCTCGGATGTTTTTCAGATGTTTTAGTATTTAATAGAGTTTACCACATAATTATCCCTAAAATCTGTACTCTAAAAATGCTCCAAAACAGTTGTTCTGACCATCCAACCTTGGATGATTTCTTCAGACTAGAGATACCTCAATGTTCATGGTATCCTTCAATGTTCATAGCATCATGGTTCAGATGAGACAGCCGAGGTGGTCATTACAAAATAAATGAAAATGTGCTTTATCCATACAATGGACCATTGCTGAGCAATGGGAAGAACTGGAGATTTGATTGAGCCTTGGAAACATGATAAGTGAAGGAAAGTTATCACATGCTTCCATTTGTATGAAATCGCCTGAATAAACATTAGAAACAGAAAATAGGTTTCTGGCTGGCTAGGGCTAGGGTATGATAATACCAGATACAATGGGTATAGGACTTCCTTTTGAGTAAAAGTATACTTTAAGTAAGTGAATTGTACAGTCTTTCTTTCCAGATCATTACTGTATTAATACAAAATTTAATCTCTACATCATATCTAGCTTTATTATTTAAAATATATTCCATAAAACCATTTGAGCTTAATTCATTTATAGTACAATGAATTTTGTTCATTATGACATTTAGTGAATTAGGCTCATGTTTCTGGTAGCTAATTTTTCAGTCTCTTTCCCATATATTTGTCCATCTACTACCAACTATATGTATATAAACAGACACTTGCATGTACATGCACGCAGTCATGTAACCTTTACAAGAACAGTCTTGGATTTATAAAATGGTCTATGTGTGTAGATTTACATTAACTCATTTACCAAACATATTAACAACTATATCTTGAAGTGCACTAATATTTGCTTCAAATCTTCATTTTAAAAAGATATGTTTAAAAATTATCTTATGAACACTGAGGTAAAATAACCTTGAAGTCAGAATAATAAGAGAACTTTGGTTAATTTCAATTCAGGAACAGGAATTTTTATAAAGAATGATTTCAGTTAATATATGAAAAAGGCATTAACTGTTGTATTAATATTTTTGTGAATCCTCATGGCTTCATTATTTTTGTATTGAATTGAGTATATATAAAAATGAGCCCACTCACTGGCTAGAAGCAGCTGTCTTCAGGGTATCTTTGTATGCAGTTAACTGCACGTCTCCACTCATCCCTACTTAGCAACCTCAGCAACTTCGAGACTACTTTCTCTTCCTTCCTTGCCAACTGTCAAGTTCTCTCTCTCTCTGTTTCTCTGTCTCTCTGTCTCTCTCTGTGTGTGTGTGTGTGTGTGTGTGTGTGTGTGTGTGTGTGTGTGTGTGTGNTGTGTGTGTGTGTGTGTGTGTGTGTGTGTGTGTGTGTGTGTGTGTGTGTGTGTGTCTCTGTCATGGCAGCCACTAGAACTGGAAACTGCATACTTAAGCATCTGTCCGCCATCTCTCTTCAGAAGCTCATAGCAGTGGTGAGCCATTCAGTTCACCCTGCACTTTACTTCTTTGTACATTCTAACGAATCCTCAAATGAGTATAGATTATCTTCACCGACCTACTTCTTTATTTCTTCCAAGCTTTGGTAGGCTTCTCCAGTGTACCCTGCTTCCCATCCCATTTTCATGACCTTTTCCTGTCACTTGAAACCTGTCCCTGCCTCTTCTAAGATGAGTCTCAGTCAGGCTGATAAAAGAGTAAAATTCTTGCACTAAGGACACTTTGGTTTGAAACAAGTTCTGTGTGTTAGTTTTGGAGCATGTCAAGAGCTTGGGCGTTCCATCACTTATTCTTCTCACTACTTCATCCTCTTCTCAGCCAATGTCTTTGCATTTCAAGTCAGTTAGTCTATTGCATGTCAATTGGCTTGCTTTCCTTCTTAATGATTTACAATGGTATTGTTTTCTAAATGTTCTGTGTAAGTGGATGCCTTTCTATGTAAATTATTAATTAAGTAGATTTTGGTGGTCTAACCTGATAACTTAAGCATTGAATATTTATTGAAGATAAAGTGTGATTTTGAACTTTGTTACTATGTACCATGTTGAATATTATTTTTCTATAAGTTAAGAACGTTTTCAGGTGTTTGTTTTCAGCTTTTTTCATTATAGAATTGAGAAAACTGAATTACTGTCTAAAGGACTATTTACTGAGTAAGCTAATGTTACTGTGAGAGCCATAGACTAGTGAGATAGAGAACATTATGAAAGGGTGTGAAAAGTGGCTTATTGAGCTGTGGTCTTATTTCTCCAATTAGGTTTTAGATTACTGTCTTACCTTGCCAAAAATAATTTCACATGAAGAGTGGGTTTGAATTTTTGGTAAGAAGTGAAATTCCTTCTTGCGAGATCCTTCTCCTAGAGCTAGTACCAACAAGGACAAGCCCCTTCACGTGAGGCACAGACGCTTTCATTTGCACAGTAAAGAGGTTCTAGAGGCTGTGTGCTGCATACAGTCCACATATTCAGCAGTGCTGTACTGTAGACAGAGAAAAAGTCAGATGGATTAAAAAAAAAACCTGCATGCTAATGGGGAAAACCTTCTCCTGGTAACTACTGTAATGCTTGAACTTCTCTGGGTACTCAGGGTCTGAAAGCCATTTAACACTATTCAGAGATCTTAACCATTCTTATATAAATATGTTATACAGAAATAAATGAAAGCATAAGAAAATGTAGTTAACAGCATAACTAATTCAAACTTTTTACTAGTAAAAAAAATTAAAGCAAATAAATGCCTAGCTATATGGAATTGGTTATTTAATAATGTATTCATGCAGTGACACAAGTTTATTGATGAGCAAATAAGTACAGCTGTATATTTGTCTACACGGAATAGTAGGTACTATTGTTAAGCAGAATATTGAGTAAAATGTATGATATTTATTATATTTATATACTTAATTTAATTCATGTCAAAATTATATATGTATAAGCATAAATAAACATGAATAAGTGAGTAATGTATATATAAATATGCAATATGTATTCATAAAAACAGAGCACATATTGTATATGAAAAACTTAGAGTATGTATATTCATGTATTGAACTGCTAGCCTCATACTCTTTTATTGTCTTTTTTCTTTTGTACATTGATATTTTTCTATGACCACATTTTAGTGTATTTAAACTATTTACAAATGGTGTTTAAGAGGCAACATCTATGGGAGTGGGCAGGTGAATGGAGGAGCACCCTCCTGGAGGCAGGGAGAAGAGGGGTGGGATGGTGGGTTGTTGGAGAGGAAAACTATGGGAAGAGGGTAACATTTGAAATGTAAATAAGCAAAATAACCAAAAAAAAAAAAATTTAAAAAGTGGCAGCATCTAAAAACAAGTCTTGAAGTTGCTATCACCAGCTGATACGTGGAAGCGACTGAGGTTTCCCCAGAGAAATAGAATGAATGATTTAGACACAGTTTGCCTTTAAAACGTCTAAGATTAAATGACCCTTTAATGTGTTAAGTGTGTAGGATCAGCAGAGCTGTTAGAACTGGAAGGATAGGATTAGGGATACATTGATTTGAAATTTCAATTTGAATTAACTTCACCTCAGAGACTACATAGAATAAACTCTACAGACACTGTTTTCATAAAAATATCACTGTAGTCTATGTTTTATATTGGAGCTTTATAGATGCCTTCAAAGAAATGTATCTTAAAATTACTATAATGAATACCACTTAAAAACTCATACTAATTTTCACTTGTCTGGTTTATTGCATAGGAAACTAGACTCACACTGACCTAATAAATTGCTTGAACTTAGTTTGGCAAGTTAGGGACTGGGCACGCTCGCGTGTGCGCACGTACACACACACACACACAAGTTTGCCTTTTGATTATCTGTCAAGCAGTTTGTTGTCAAATAATTACATTTCAATCTTGAGAGATTTTTTTCTTTTAATCTTAAAATACCGTATGGCACTAGAAGTATCATAAAACTTAGACAATCACTAAGAAGTAACTTTAAATTTTCCTATTTTTATTGTTACAAAATATGAAACTTCCCAACCAGAAGCAAAAGGAAAATTACAGTAATCAGGTTTCTTGGCAGGTAGCATGTCTACATTTTCTCAAAAGAGGTTTTGTTGTTGTTTTCAATTCTGTGAATTAATTTGCATTTGTTGGTTTGAATTGATAGCCCTTGAGATTTCTGTTCCCCATCCATAAACTCACACAGCATATGTTTCTACCTTGTACCATTCAGTGTTTGTTTTTCTTTTAATCTTTAGGGACCACTTTTGGCCAATTGAATTCATTTATTCCTCTGACTTACTCTAAATCTTCTGAAATGGTTTTAGGTTTTTATCTGAAGGGGTAGATAAAACCTTGAAGTAGTGAGAAAACAGGGTGCTTTGTGCTGCTGGTCCAAACACCTATCTTCCTTATTAACTGTTATAGTCTTGCACAGGGCCTGGCCAGAGTAGGACACCCAGTCAGATACTACATCCCATAAAGATCAGGGAAAGACGCTCAGCCCTGAAGATGGTAAATGCATTGAGTGCATTAAGTTCTGGTCATGATCTGTTCATGTCTCCTGTTGATGTCCTCCCTGTGACACCCTGTGTGTTTTCTGTGATGATGCTCTGTAGGAAGCTGCTGAGTTGAACTTTCCTTTCCATCTGTGACCTGTCCTAGGAGCAGGCTTCCTGGGTGTGCCAGTGTGATGACAACATGGTTCAGAGACTAGAAACAGACTTCAAGATGACCCTGCAGCAGCAGAGCACTCTGGAGCAGTGGGCTGCTTGGCTGGACAATGTGATGATGCAAGCGCTGAAGCCCTATGAAGGAAGACCCAGCTTCCCTAAGGCTGCTCGACAGTTTCTGCTCAAGTGGTCTTTCTACAGGTAGCATTGAAATTGCACTGAGTTTTCATCATGCTCTGTAAATGTGTGTATGTGCACACTATTCACATAAAAAAGAAGTCAGCTTAGATTTGGTGGGTTACCCAGCTCTATGACTACGGTATGTAGACATGAATGGGAAATTTATTGAAATGAACATTTTTGCTAGGAAAGGAGACCTTTCTCAAAGCTGAGAAGTTTTCAGAGTTATCTCTGAAAGTCTAGCTTAATGTGTGTTTCTCAACCTGTGGGTCACAATCCTCTTGGTTGTCAAGCATGCTTTCACATGGGTCACCTAAGATCACACACACATTTACATTATAGTTCATGACAGTAGCAAAATTAGGGCTATGAAGTAGCAACAAAAATAAGTTACCACCACATAAGGAATTATAGTAAAAGGTATCAGGAAGGTTAAGAACCACTAGTTTAGGTGATGTTTTCAGCAACAGTTGGAAAAGTTCTCTAGTCCTTCCTCTGCTCCTGCCTTCTTTTAGGTACCCTTGTTCCTTCTTCAGTGGCTCTCATTAGACCATGGCCTCACATCCACTTAGAACCATTAGGAATGTTCATTATTAGGTCACTCCACAAGTCTACTTGAGTCAGAATCCATAGAGGAAAGGCCTAGCAATCTGAGCTCTGAAATCCTCTGGGCAGTTCCAGTTTGCACTCAAAACTCCCTAGTTAATGTATTAATTCTATCAATTGTATTTATTTTCAAACCTGGCTAAGTATCAGAGAGTAGAGCTTACATGGTTTTTTAACCCTTGGTTACTTCTGAGATCCTCTGACTCATTCATACTTTTGCTGGTTGGGAGGTCATATTTAAAAGGATAATTGGGCTGGGCGGTGGTGGCACACGCCTTTATTCCCAGCACTGGGAGGCAGAGACAGGTGGATCTCTGAGTTCAAGGCCAGCTTGGTCTACAGAGTGAGTTCCAGGACAGCCAGGGCTACACAGAGAAACCCTGTCTCAAAAAACAAAAAAACAAAAATAAAAGGATAATTGGAATCATTCATTTTCTTGTGACTATGATGCATGACTAGTACCTAGAAAGTAGTAACATGTTTTACTTATAATGTACCTTTTCAACTAAAATACTTCGGATGGAAATACATGGGTTTTTTGTGGACATATAATCAGCCCTAAAGGGAAAGGGCTTACTAATTATATGATATTTGATGGGAAGATTGAAAAGATTTGTTGGCCCCAAGTTTGAACAAACATTTAAAAGATGCTATTGGTAACATAACTTGTGCCACATCTGTGTAAAATGGAATGGTCAGATGGATTTCTGCATGGAATCTAAGTTAGGGGCAGTTTATATATCTCAGTACATACAGGTTTTAGGCCCAGGTCAGTGAGATTACCCCAAATAAAGAAGTAAACACTTGTAGTTTTATTAAAGGATCAAATACCACCATCAAAAATTTGAATTATCTAACTTGGTATCTCACAAAATATGAATACATTTGTCATATAATTCAAAACTTTAATTTGAAAATACATTTTGTTGTTGTTTTGGGCTTTTTTTTTTCACACAAGATCTCTCTACATAGCTTTGGTTATCCTAGAACTTGCTATGTAGATCAAGCTGATCTTGAAGTCATACAGACATCAACCTGGCTCTGTCTCCACATGCTGTGACTAAAGTCATGTGCCCCCATGCATGGCAGAAATATGTTTTTTTATCTCTTGAAATTCAATATTTTATTCATCTGAATTTTCACAGAAAATTATATAGGTGATTTGTATGCTCATGACTAGTGGATGAATCAGTTAAACTGTCTGACTCTTTCCAAATCTCCCATGACCAATGGCAAAATACCCACCTATATAGCAATTGAAGAGAGATGCAACGCAATGCAACACACACACACACACACACACACACACACACATGCGTGCACACATACACTTCCTCTTTACGTTCTGTGTTAGTGGCAGGCTTGACCTTCTGTCTGTGTGTGTGTGTGTGTGTGTGTGTGTGTGTGTGAGAAAGTTGACATCATTTTAGAAATACACCCCTGGGAGTCTTTGTCAACACAGAGATCTATTGTAGGAATCCTGAAAAGAAAGAAAATTACTCACGTGTATTTCATGTTTTCTGAAGATACACAAACCTAGTAGATCATCACTTGCCTGCCCTCTGTCCTCCCTGAGTTAGGGATAATTGGCTTGTTATTATTAGACACTATTATGGTTATTATTTTCATTTCAAAAATATGTGAAGACTTACAGTTCAGGGCCACTGAGGAAAGAGACAAACAGATGCATACTTCCTGCTGCTAGGCAGGTAATATCTGAACTGCTTTTCACTGAGGCATAAGAACTGTTGAGTAATGAAAACTGGGCATAAATCATTAAAAGAAGCAGAATTGGAAAGGGTTTTTTTTTTTTT
>NC_034590.1:139299932-139335035 GCF_900095145.1 Mus pahari | reverse complement strand
AAACTGGACTCCAAAAACTCAAATAAACCCATTAAAAAATGGGGTACAGAGCTAAATAAAGAACTCTCAACTGAGGAATATCGAATGGTTGAGGAACACCTGGAAAGGGTTTTTATGTTTTAGCATTGTAATTAAAATTATAAATTCACAGAGGATATAATAAATTTGACAGCCATATATACAGTCCCTTCATGTTTAGAAATCTGATACTTAACTTAGTAATTTCAAAAACTGGCTTCACATCTATGTGCATAGCCATAGAAACAGCCTGACAAGGAGCCTGCTCCCAGCTCATACTCTGCTCCATCAAGGGCTGCCTACTTAAACTACTTCAAAATGGCCAACATTGACTTTGGAAAATCCAGAAATGCAAATTTGATGTGTACTATTTCTTTTCTTCTGTGTTTTATGAATAAGGCAAAAGGCCTTTCCTAGTGACTACAGTGAAGATCATTCAAGCATTCATAGTTGGGGGCAAGCTCAGGGGTTGCTGCAGTCAAAACTAACTTTGCTCAATGTCTAAACTTTTAGAATTAGAATTACAGAGGTCAGTGGGTTGACAGTTTGATAACTACTGTCATGTTCCTTCTACAGAAGCCTCAGGAATACTTGTAGACGCAGTAGTTTTTTTCAGTCCCTCTCTAATCTCCAATCTCACAGTGCAGTAGACAACAGGTGTTCTCTTTAACCTGTATATGTTTACTTTTGAATAATATTTGTCTTGTGTTTGTGTCTTTGTTAGCCACTTGTCATCCCTAGGCATATCTGTCTTTATTCAGCAACATGGTTGGAGTTGTAACTGAATACTCAACTCTTGGATTCCTTTCAAGATTACTGACATTGAGTTCAGTGTTATTTGATATTTAATCATTATGTTACATTGTTTTCGTTTTTGTATGCAGAAAATTCTCTGCTTTAATTTTTTCTCATAGAAAAAGTATTTTCTTTCAAAAAATTACTATGTTACATTCATGTAAATTATTTGACAAGTGGAAGATAATGTATCATTGGCACATGAAATATTCTTCCATTTGTAAGAATACATTTATGCATTAGTTATAAATATTTAAGGAGGTTTATGGTATTTTATTGACACATAGAAACCATTGCCTGCAACTGTGTATTGTAATGAATATAGCATTAACTCTAGTATATGCTGTACTCTATTAATGACAAGTTTTGTTAAGCTCCCACATATGTTAGATGCCCTTGCCTGCATGGCTGGATCCTGGAAGCCTTACTGTGAGGCATGGGAGATTAAGAAAAAACAGCATAATTGAAGTATGTAGTTGGATAGACCGTACACTTAGCTGTAGATACACCAGTAGCTCAGATACTCCGCATATTTATTATACATATCATATCATGGAGGAAGGAAAGGGTCTCTGAAGTGGAGGAGTCTCAGGGAGCCATGAACATAAAGTTCCCTGGGATGCGGGAGCTGTGGTTAGTACTCTTTGCAAATACTGTTTTTAGCTGAAGCTCAATAGTTAGCCAACATTTGTATTCAGACTATAGAAGAGCCTTGCCATTCTCCTGAGTCTGACCTAGGAAGCCTTGCCATTACCCTGAATCCAAGACAAGGAAGGCCTTTCCATTACTATTAGCCCGAGGCACTAACATTGCCATGGGCATGTTCATGTCGTGGATGCTCAGTCATACAGGAGTGTTCTCCACCTTATCCATGAGGCTGTAGCCTAGGGCAGGTGCTTGAAACCACCAATATTACTCAACCTAAGGGGTACCTGCTCATGCATGCTGTGACTATAACCTTTGCAGCTTGAAGTATGACAGCAAACCTAGCACTTATTTATTTCCCTTTCTCTCAATTGCACAGACAGAAGATTCATTCTTACTGTCATTCTCATCTCAGCAGTCAATATTGTTTTCCTCAAAAGTTAACAACCTCCGTTTTAAGCTTCTTATGTTAAAGAGCCATTTTGCAGTAATGTGGTAGACTGACTTGTTGATGTCACTGTTCTTGTACTCTGGAGCCATTATACAACTTGGACTTACTGGGCAATAAGAGCTGCTTCCCATGTGGTGGGGGCCAGAGAGCAGATTTCATCACACTCTGCAGAAGAACATGTGGGATGAAAGTTGTTGATTATTTCTAGAATTTGCATTTCATATTTACAGTGACTGAAACTGCCAAGAAAATCAAAACTGTAGATAAGAGGAACTAACTGTTATGTGCTGCTTCATTTGACACTCAGACCAACTTAAAAGCCTTAAACATGACTATGTGGTTGTAAACAAGACTACAAAGGCTGCCTGTAACCTCCTAGACAGGAGGCTGAGACAAAAAGATTGATGGAGATGTCAATCCAAGCTACATAATGAGATGTGGGCCAGCCTGGGCTAAATTGTGAGATCCTGGCTTGTTTGTTTGTTGTCTTAAGGCATACTATAAATGAGTTTAGGTAGCTGAATAGCTTTACCTCTTCTTCTGTTTTTACAGTGATTAAAAAATAAATAAGAAGTCTTGAGTCTTTCATAAATTATAAATAACACTTTTGGACCTGTATTATAATAAATTTATTCTATTTACTCATAAGTTGTTTCATATTCTTTAATTCATTTTATCCTTGAAATAACTGTAAGTTAGTTAAGACTAAAAATACTACTTTCACTTTCCCTAGAGAAAACAATCTCAGGGAAATTGCTTATTTGAGGTTAAGAGTCAAATAGCAAAGAGCCAGCATCAGAACCCGAAGCTTCTGCCCTCAGATGTCAGCTCATGTTCTGTCACTTGCCAGCATGCACATAAGGAATCTGATAGATTTAAAACCTGTGGTTTTAAAAGGTTGAAAAATGAAGCTGAAAACAAAAGTTTAAAAAGCCTACTTGTTATTCTTTTATTTGCCTGGAATTTTATAATTGGTTATTATAAAATAAGGCTTTAATTTATGACATTTTGCATCTTTCTCTTGAGAATATGACAGTTTTAGCCTCCCCCCAAGAAAAATCCTCAGAAAAAGGCAACTGAGTAAAAACTGATATAAAACTGCATAAATACATACATTATTCTTACTGTGAGTCACAGACACCATATATATATATATATATATATATATATATATATATATATATATATATTTGAAGTATGAAACAAGCTTATTAGTTGATACATTTTGGTAAAGTTACAGTTTTATTTGGACTTATTTGTATTTTAATGTAAAGGAGTTTATTGTTATCATTCTATCAATATAGCTCATATTTCTATAATATATATCAAAAATTCATGCTTTAAGATTTAATAAGTTTTGTTTTGTTTTTTTGAGACAGAGTTTCTCTGTATAGCCCTGGCTGTCCTGGAACTCACTTTGTAGAGCAGGCTGGCCTCGAACTCAGAAATCTGCTTGCCTCTGCCTCCTGAGGGCTGGGATTAAAGGGGTGCGCCACCATGCGTGGCCGATTTAATACTTTCTTAAGTCATCTCTACTTCCTGTCTCTAGTGGGGGTCAAATCACCTTAATTTAAATGAAAATCACCGAGAAATTAGAGTTAGTACTTGCCACATAACTCCAATGAGACTGATGGCTTCAGGGAACGGCTAGTATTTTTATATGGAACATGGCACAAAGTTCATTCTATGGATCATTGTCATTTAGCAATGACAAATGTCAAACATCATCAATCAAATGTTCACTTTGAGTTAATTTTTCTTATACCAGGGATGATTGTTCAAGCTTTCAGAATTGTTTCTATTCAGCTCTCATCCACCTGTAAGTACAACAGAAGGGGCAGACATGGCAGTATGAGGAAAGGTCTAGAAGATCAGGGTCAAGTCTTAGAGAGCAGGACCTCTTTCTCACCACTGGAATGAGTTGAGCCAACTGCTTTCAACAATGAAATTGTTCTGTCACAGGTTTTATACTATAAAAGCCTATGCTTTCATTTAGTCTCCTAACTTAACTGCTTTCAAAAGTACTAACACATCGAACTGTAACCATGGTCACTAATGGTGGCTTCCTCTCTGGCCTTTCCCTTGAACAGCTCCATGGTTATCCGGGACCTAACCTTGCGAAGCGCTGCTAGCTTTGGCTCCTTTCACCTGATCCGGCTACTCTATGATGAGTACATGTTCTACTTAGTAGAGCATCGTGTTGCTCAAGTGACAGGAGAGACACCGATAGCAGTGATGGGCGAGGTAAGAGGGCCTTCATGGGCAGTTTCAGTCTACAAGGGACTGATTGTGTGTGTGGTTTCAATCACAGAATTTTAAGGTTGAAGATTCTATCATGTCAGTGGAATGTTTTGATCCATTACATGCACCCACAATAAAAACAACAAAACAAATAAAACTTTGAGAAACACAAGACATTAAAAAAAACTAGAAAGAAAGAAAGAAAGAAAGAAAGAAAGAAAGAAAGAAAGAAAGAAAGAAAGAAAGAAAGAAAGAAAGAAAGACTATTGATAGGAGATGAAGACCAATGTCTATGTAAAAGCTAACCCCCACCCCCACCCCCACCCCCCAAAACAAGAGTTAAGTCTATATTTTGTAGGCTCTTTCCTAGCCTTCAAGAAGGAAATGAATTGGGTTTGCTTCAGAACACTTATGATGATGGTAATGATGACTGACAAGTCTTACTGTGTTGCAAGCATGGTTCTAATCTTTTGTATGTGTGTGTGTGTGTGTGTTCTATTTTGCTTTTCATGTCTATAATAAAGCACTTAGCAATGTATTACAGTCCTCTGAAGTTAAATGATTCTTTTCCCCACTTTTATCAGTGTGCACCTAAGATTAGTGCAGTAAACACTGGTACAGGGTGCTCAGTGGTTCTATGGCTAGTAAACACTAGATACATTTTGCTGAACACATGATCTGACGTTTCAAGCCCATGCTCTTGATCACTAACGCTGTTTCTAGAATTTCTAGGTAATAATAAAAATGGCTTATCAACACTCTGTCAGAAAGCAATGATTCTTACAAGAACATGAATAAGAATTTGTTAATATATTGGGCAAAAGCTGAAATAATTCAGCTCTGGCTCATTTTATTACATTGAGTTAGAGTAAGCTGTATGTCAAACAGTCCTTTTTAAAATTTTGTAAGTGTATGAGTGCTTTATCTGTGTATGTCTGTGTACCATGTATATGCCTGGTGCCCAGGGAAGCCAAATAGGATGCCATGCCATATCCCCTAAGGCTGGTGCTGTAGACAGCTGAGAGCTACTGTGTGGGTGCTGGGGTGAGCCCAGGTCCTCTGGAAGAGCAGCTCATTGTCCTTAATGGCTGAGCTATCTCTCTAGTCCTAAATGTCCAGTATTTCTAACATTTTTAATAGTCATCTTTCCCATTTTAAAGATAGCATCCTTTACAATTTCATGATTTATACATCTTTGCATGATTGTCTAAATGATGCTGAATAGATATATGTAAGATGGAACAAGAAATGCTATAGCTTTTAAATAATAGACCAAATAATTTGGATGTTTTTTAAATTCGGCTATCTTTACTTTAGCTCTATAGATATCTTCTTACAAGATGCCCATTTGGAATGAAAGATTTCTTATCTCAGGGGTCAACACTTCTGAATAGATCTGTCTTTTAGTGCATTTAACATTTTGCTACACATCTTGTTCACTGGATCTTTACCAAAATGAACAAGATAATGAGAACAGGGATTCTTATTGTCACCATGTGGCTCCTCCTGCATGGTCTTTGCTTCCCTTGTGTCTCTAAAGAACAAATGTATGAGCCCATCTTGCTGAAGGGTTAGCTACCTCTTCACATGAACCTGCAGCCAGTAGGTGCTCTACAGAATTCAAGGGAGACACACTGTCAGCATTGGCACATAATCATTGTAATAGACACTCTTAGCTACATGAATAGGCTACAAATGAATAAGATAAATTACAGCACAATGCAAAGATATATTAATAAAATATGGGTGCAACAATAAGATGTAAATTAGCTTCTGTAAAATCAGGGCTCTAAATGTAATCCTAGTCTGTATGCTTATGCAGTTTGTAAGAAAATCCTTTTTTAGTATCTACATTAATTCAACATTCAGTCTATAGAGCAAGCCAAGGCCGTTTTCTCCATTAAACCCCCCCAGCACTATACTTCAGAGGCTATTCAGCTAGCATAGAGTTTGGGCCTTAATCCTACTATCTTATCTAAAATTACTTTGTATCTGTGGAAAGGAGATGGATTGTCAAGAAACAGAAAGTTGCCACCTCCCACCACCATCCACTCCTTCCACCCCCTGGTCACCAGCTACTTCATGTTCTTCTCATATATTTTCCTAAACTTACCCTCTCTTTGCCCTCTGTAATTTCTCTTCCCAAAGATCTGCTATACATGGTGGAGCATGCATGCCAGTAACCCCGGCACTTGGGGAATAGAGGCAGGGAGAGCACAGAATCAAGGCCAGCCTGATCCACATATCAAGTTTAAGGAACCAGTCTCTACTGCATGAGTATTGTGTCAATGAATGAGTGTGTGTGTGTGTGTGTGTGTGTGTGTGTGTGTGTGTGTGTGTGTGTGTGTGTAGAGAGAGAGGGGGGGTGAGGGGGGTGTGGAGAGGGAAGAGAAAGGGAGAGGGAGGAGGGTGGGAGAGATGGCTCAGTGGTTAAGAGCACTGACTGCTCTTCCAGAGGTCCTGAGTTCAGCTCCCAGCAACCATT
Organism: Mus pahari; assembly: GCF_900095145.1. Lineage (NCBI taxonomy): Eukaryota > Metazoa > Chordata > Mammalia > Rodentia > Muridae > Mus > Mus pahari. The sequence goes on along the minus strand of NC_034590.1, from coordinate 139,328,400 downwards.
TGTTGGCTCACAGCCATCTCTAATGAGATCCTATTCTCTTAAGTGTGGACTTTTACTTTTTGTTTTAAAGCTTACACAATGATAACTGCATGCTTCTCTGTGTGGTTTGTATAATTGAAGACGGGATGGCTGAAAAGTTAAGTAACACAGAACTTTTGAGTCAAAAGAACTGAATTTGGGACCATCCATGTTTCCATGTGTTGAGAACCAGACTTTTGTCTCTAAAATTAGTTGACTCATTAGTTAACAACTCTGATATGATTAGATATGACAGTAAACAAAATGAATTTTGACTCTGTCTTCAAGGAATTTTCATTGCAATGGAGATACATATGTAAAGGTTGCTTTTATTTCCTCTGATGATGGAATGAGATGAGAGCTATACCAAAGCTGTATGAATACATGGCTTAGGCTAAGCCTAGTGCATTTCTTTCTCTGTTCTAACTATCCCTAGGCCTAGGCTTGGAAGCTTTTAGCCTCCATACAATCGGATCTTCCAAGCTGACTGATTCAAACTGGCTTCTCTCAGCTTCTCACTGTTTGGCCTCAAAATAACTTTGGCAATGGTTCTAAATCTTCTGGCTTCTTATCCTCTGGCCTCAGCTGCCTCTGCTGACCTGCACTGAACTGCATGAAAACGACCCCAAATCCACTGCACTGACTTGCAACTAACAGCCTTTCTCAGACTGAACTTCTCTTAAATAACTTCTCTTTCCTATACTGTATGAACTGTCTTGTGAGAGTTGATCATATCCTATCTCTGACTATCCTATCAAGTATTTCTCTAATCATCACTTTGTACCTCAATTAGAGGTCACTTTCATACATGGCCGCTTCCTTCTACAAACTAATATACCTTAATGGTTTGCACTAATGGTGTGTCTTTATTCCAGCCAAAGGGATTAAAGGTGTGTGCCGTGTCTGCATTCCAGCCAGATCACACAGACCTTTGGTTGTGATCCCTGGCCAGTGCAGCCTTGTTGCTGGATTAAAATTCCTCTACATAAATATGTATTGAGTACTCTGTAACTACATAGCTACATATTCAGTGCTACAAAGAGAGGGTTCAGAAGATTAGGAGCTTGAAGCAAGGGACAGTTACTCTTGCCTGGGAAGGCCATATAAGGCTTTTTCAAGGAAATAATATTGAGATGAAAAATGAAATACTCCTGATTGGTTTGGTTTGGTTTGCCTACATGATAGAAAACAGGGTTTATTTACAGCCAGAATTTATGCAATTTTCACATGTTTATATAAGTATTTTAAGTGTGCCCATAAGCTCTCTGGCAGTGGTGAAGTTTTACTTGTAGGCTTAAGATAGACAAGTTACACCTGTCGCACACCTGTTACACCTGGTAAATGAAAATTTCAAAAACCATAAAGTACCCTGACAGGGCAAATTGAGAAAAAAAAAAAACCCTTTTAAAAATAATGTGGCTATTTAGAATCTGTTCAGAAGTCTGTGGTGTGTATGTCTTACATCATAAATGCACAGTTTGGTAACATTCACTGAATATGTACAGTTCAGGTTGCTTCATAAAATGATTCTCCATGACAGGCATTTTATATTGTATATTTAAAATTAATTATATTGTAATTATTTTTATCATGACTATACCCACATATTACTAGTTTCAAACCTTCTCAGTAGCCAGTGTTTCAAAAGGAAAAAAAAAAAAGATGACCGAGGCACAGCGCACCACAAACCTGGAGTGTGGGCTTTTCAAGCATGAGGCAAAGGATTGTAAGTTTGAGGGTAGCCTGTATTATAGTCATAAAATCCTGATTCAAAAAAAAATCTTGATTCAAAATCTAAGAGTAAAAACAAAATGATCCTCTTAATTGTTTAGTTCTAAACACAAATATGGAAAATAACCTACCTAATAATACCATCTGGGGAAAATATTTTCCAGATTCATTGAAGTTAATATATATTCAGAATGAAAGGGAGGGGTTAAAAAAAAAAAAACAACAACCTAAAAACCAAAGAGAAAGAGTAAGAATTCAGCAGACAGTCTTTAGAGAAAGTGTGGGCAGAGGGTTCCCTTTCAGAGAAGCCAAGCACAGAGCATGGGAACCTAACCTAACATCAGCCAAGGGCAGTCAGTGTCAGTGAACAGGACCTGGCGGGTGTACACTGGAGCTCTGCCTGGGGGGGGGGGGGTGGCAGACTTACTTTAAAGCATATTGTAAAAGCAGGACTTGTATTACAAGTTGAGGTTTTTACAGGGAATAAAAACTGTTTGTATAGCAGTAACTTAAGATGTATGGAGTACTTTTCAAAATCTACGCTGTCATTTATATAGAGCTTACCATAACTTGATAACATTTTAGTTGAAGTCATATCCTGTCACTTTGCTAGGTGTTCTGAGTTCACATTTATTATTACCCCAAACCTTGCAAAAGATGCATTGGTGTCAGCTGTCACCACTAAGGTCAGCGAGAGTGAAAGTCGCCCATCAGAAATGGCAAGTGCTAAAAGCTAACTGAACAAAATGTTTCCATCTCAGTGACCACTGCTGGTAATCCACACTTGTCTTTATCATCATAAAAATCACTTGCATATATTTTCCAAATAGGGACTATGTTATTAACCTTGTATCTATGCCATACATAATACCTCAAACATATCACCCAGACACAAATGCGAGTGCATGCCCATTCTCTCCGATAGCCTGTGTACCAGATCCCTAGTATGTACCATTGGATCCTTTTGCTCTAGAGCTTCCTCCTTGGGTTTTCATGGATGCCTCTTGATCGTCCTCCTGCCCTGTCTTTCCATTTTTCTAAGTTATTTAGAATATGCAAACTAAATGCGATATAACTTAAGAAATTTGCTATTGGAAACTGTATTAGAAAACAACAAATTATACCCTTCAGCTCCTTCATGCCCTGTTCCACCACACACACTCCAGTCCTAAATGATGGTTTGTTTTTTTTTTTTTCAGAACCTGTAGTTTGATTTCAGCTCTAGGTTTGCTTTTCTATATTAGTTCAGATGATCTAGAAGTAAACACTGAGTCTGACACCCTGGAGGAGCTGTGAAAAAGCCCTTCTTGTGTCCCTCCATCTACTCGATTCCTAGGATTGGCAGTTTGAAACCCTTCCAGTGTTTCCTACTTTTCTCCAGCTTCTTTCTGTTCCTTTTCTCTTTGCATATGAGAAAATTGCCTGCTTATTACAGCACAAGAGAAGGACTTGATCTTGATTGTATTATGAGTCCAAACCCTACCCTCAGGATCCCTGCCTACAGCCCACTTCCTGTGTTTCCTCTCCTTTCCTGCTGGCTCGTACCTACAACCTCTCTGTCCTTCCTCTATGGGAGTAGAGAGTATCCAACAATAAATACTGAAAAATAGTCATTCAGGGAGAAACAAATGATGAGAGGACAGACTGCCAACTTACAAAACTGCTCATTGGTTCTCGTGGGTCATATATAAGATGTGTTTACTCAATAAAGTTCCCAGGTCAAGTGGGCCTTCTTCTAGAATATTTCAGAGACCCTCTCCAAGGTGTTAGGTTCTTGCTTAAATGTTTAAGCCTAAATTGCTCAAGTGTGGAAAAGAGCAAAACTAGAAATTCAAGATTGTTTAAAACACTTGAACAACTGAAATAGTCACTGAGGACCTGGGTGACTCGTCAGCACATAGTCCTCTTCAGCAGTGCCTGTCACTGGGTCCTTTAGAAATTTTGACTGCTGGCTTCTTGGATACATACCACAAGGCAAAGACATAGCCACAGATTACACATCACAGCGCCACCTACTGACGTGTGTACCATACTCCATGATCCTGAGCCTACCTACCCCAAGGGACCCTAAGGAGTGTCTATTGTACTGTAGTTCTTTGTTGTTATGAAGGTGGTGGTAAACTACGTTGTTCAAAGTGGGAAAGGTCTTTGTGTTGTTTATTTCTTCCGTTTTGTGACAGGAACTTGCTTTGTAATTCATGTTGGCCTCCAGTTCATTGCAATCCTCCTTCCCCAGCCCTCTCAGTGCTGATATTACAGATGTGTGTCTGATTTAAAGTAGGAAAGTTATTTTCTTAAGGAAACTACATTATGTCATTGTTTTACTAAAATACAGCAATATAAGTGTCAGGAAAGATGTTCTCAACAAAAATATGGGCCATGACTGAAAATAGTGTAAGCTCTATAAACCTAACTCATATTTATCTTGAAGAGAACATGTTTCCACCCCTCAATCTCATTGTCTCTCCAGGTAATCACTGCTGGTATGGTGGTTTGAATAAAAATTGTCCCCTTAGGCTCTTAGGGAGAGGCATTATTTGAATGGATTAGGATATGTGGCTTTGTTGGAGTGGGTATGGTCTTGGAGTGGATGTGGCCTTGTTGGAGGAAGTGTGTCACTGAGGTGTTGAGGTTTCAGAAGCTCAAGCCAGGCCCAGTGTCACTCTCTCTTCCTGTCAACTGTGAATCCAAATGTAGAACTCTCAGCTTCTTGTCCAGCACCTTGTCTGCCTACAAGCCACCATATTTCCTGACATGATGATAATGGACTAAACTTCTGGACTGTAAGCAACTCCAATTAAATGTTTTCCTTTATAAGAGTTGCCATGGTTGTGGTCTCTCTTCACAGCAATAAATCACTAACCTCAGACAGCTGGTTATAATCAATCTACACTCCTTCTCTCCTGTAATAAATTAAGGCTATTCTTTGCTATTAGATTTTATATATGATCTCAGTGGGAACTAATCAGTTCAAGAGCAGGCTTTCTTTCTCTTCTGTACATAGTTTTTTATTTGCATAAAGCATGTTCTTCCAGTCTCCACCTAACATTTGCAGGACCAGGGGCATCATGTGTCTAAGTATTTCATACATTTTGAACCAACTGTAAAAATCTGTTCCATCTTTGTACTTTTAATAGATATAGCTTGATAACTAAGAACATATGGCTTATATTTAATGTCCCATCTCTTCCAATGTTCATGCCAGGAAATAGAGACACAGATGCAGCCAGCCTCTGCCCTTACATACCTCTCTTCTATTTCACTCTTCCCATTTTACCATGTGTGAACCCCTCAGGCTAATGTTCAGGATTTTTCTGCACCTTGCAAATGAGTTGGTTACACACCCACCCCAATGTCTGAAGAGGTTTGCATAGACCTGAGAAGTAACTCAGAGCCATTGGGCAGGAAATTTTGAGATTACAGAAAACAGCAGTATGGTAGCAAGGTAGATTGTAGAAGGGAACCAAGCTCTAAAGAGCAACCTCCACCTGAGGAATACCCCAGGGAAAGGCAAAGCAGGGCTCTCAAGTGGGCTCAGGACAGGGACTGCTCCCTGCTCTGGCTTTGGCCTGGTGACAGTGGTCAACATTCCTACATTTGAAACTATCCTTTCCAAAGCAGCTGTGGCCTGAATTGCCTTGCACCCCACTAAGCACACGCTCGCTAGTGACTGGTTTTTAGAGGTTTGAAACATTGTGAAGATATGTCTGCTACTATATCCCCAGGGAAAGAAGAGCATGGACAGTTAGAGTTGTAGGTTAAGTATGCTGCAGCGTGTGGGGATATATAGGCATGTTGCCACCGCCCCAGGCCAGCCTCAAAGAGCATTAGCAATGAGAGCTGCCATGGTATGGAGGAAAGTGACATAAATCTTTGTCTTTTTGTCAGTTTCAGTGACAACTCCTATATAGAAAGGCATGCGTATAGGAGAAAGCATCCAAAGAACCCAATACTTCCCCAATAAACATGAGTATTTCCTGCAGAATAAAGTTGAAAATTACTGTAAGTCTACAACTCCCCTGTCTCAGTTGCAAAACCCTGTACCAATGCTAACTGCAAGAGGGTTCTCATTTGGTAGATATTTAAGAAAAATAATGCTCAGAACACCTTAAAATTCAAAATTTAAGACCCATTTCTCCTCAATGAAAATCATCTGAAATAGTTACCACTACTTGACCTTAACCTTAGTTAACCAAACATAAAGCATTGCTGACCTTCATGTGACTTACAGACTCTAGAGTGCTCAAAATTCAAGCCAGTAACAGAGTGTTAAAAGACTGTGGCTCCGCAAGTTCTAAATCTGCCTGTGAACAGTTTCCCTACGTCTATGTGGGAAGGTTTAAAGGGCCATATTTCTTTCCTCACTTCTCAGAGTGGAAGAAGAAGCAATTGGCCAAACTCATCTGAGCCGCCCACCATTTCTAGTTGCTCTGTCTTCTCTGAAAACACTGCATATGTGTGCTGTGTCCATGTGTAGGCCCGGCCTTCTCAGGGTGTTTGTTTCCTTCATAAAGTTATTAATCAGTGTAAAACCATCAGTTCCAGCCCCAGTCCTACATAGAGTGTACAGTTCAGCAACTTCTAGCCAAAGTCTAACAGGCTAGGTCGGATTTCTACAGCCTCTTCAACTGAGAGATATTCAGCTTGAAATCATCCTCTAAAGATTACAGAACAAAATTTTAGGGTTCTATCCACAGTGTTGGGAAACTGAGTGTGAAGACATTCTGGTTTTGTCTCTGTTCTATGTTGTTTGACAAATGCACATATTTAATTGTGATGATAACCCTGTCTAATTCAGAGAAGAAAGTCGGGCCCTTGACGAGTGTAATTGGCTTATAATGGCAGAATTGTGATTTAAATGCAGCCATGCTGGTCTATAGCTTGTGTTTCCTTGTCCTGCTCCACTTACCACTTTAATTTAAATTGCATAGTTAAAACGCTACATTTATTCTTGCTTGAGTCTTAGTTCTGTCATCATCAAAATAAACCTAAAGACTATTTCTAGTACTATTGTGAGGGTTAAGTCAGGTGAACTGAAGGTGAAGTCATACAGTAAGAGCAGGATACAGCCTTGTCCTCCAGGCTCTTTCACAAGTCCCAAGCTGCATCACCATTGCAGCAACAAAGAAAGACCTTGGGAAGCTCACTTGTGTTAGCACCACGCTGTGATGTTGTGAGGTCTGCAGTGTTAGAGCCCCCCCAGAGGCCCAGTTGCTGGCAGTATGATGTAGACAGGGTAGATAGACAGACAGACAGACACATAGTAAGTATTTGATCTTAGTTCCATTCCCTTCCCTTTGCATTAGTTTATTAATATTGAAATTCTGTGCATTGCCCAAGATTGTATTGGATTGCCTTTTATTAAGATTTAGATTTTTTAATTGATTGTGTATTTATAATCTCAAGCAATAATTTGTATAATTAGACCATCACAACAAAGGTGAACTCGGGCACTAAAATAAACAGAAAAGATAACAATACATAATGCAGGCACTAATAATACTGTCTTGTGACAGAAAAATAGCCCACAGTTTTTGAATACTGAATCAAATAATCCATAGAATTATAAAGAATCTAGCAGCATTCTTTGGTATATAGCCAAAGTGATAATCAGAGACAAATTAATTCAGTGATTTTGAAAAACACAACCAACAAAATAGAATAGAGAAATAAGTCAATTAGAAAGAAAATGTCAGTGTTGGGGAAGGGCATTGATATAATTAAGTCTAGATAGTCATAGCCAGGCTCGAATTCAAAGTTAACTAAGAGGAATGATCGAAATGCTTTCTAAGTGCATATAAAATGGCAGCAGTAAGGGGAGAGTCTGTATGAACCTTATGTAAACTAAATGCCATTGTACTGCATGTCTGTAATCTCAGCACTCCTCGTGGAGGCAGGAAGCAGGATGTTCTAGGCCAGCTTCAGATAAATAGAGAGTTCAAGGCTAAACTGGGCTACATGAGCTCCTCTCTCAAGATGAACAAAAGGACAAATGAGCAAATAGAAACCATGTTAAGAGAAATGTATAGTTCTGTGGGTGCATTGGCACACGCCTTTAATCCTAGAACTCAGGAGGCAGAGGCAGGCAGACTCTGAGCTCGAGGCCAGCTAAGTAGTGAGTTCCAGGACAGCCAGGACTATAGAGAGAGGAGACCCTGTCTTAAAAACAAAAGTAAATTAGATCTGAAGATAACAACAACAAAATGAGAGAGAGGAGAATATGAGAGAATGAGAATTAATGTGCTTTTTGGTGCCTATTAGAACTTAAGGATCTTGGTCAGCAGTAACTAGCAAAATACATACCTATATGTATACATCCACATGTCTTCCCACATAGGTGTATGTGAAGTTGTAGCTCCTTCCAGCACCAGCCTACACTATAAGACCAGCATCCCCTTCGTCCTGAGTCTGTAGACTACCCCTGCAGTAATTGACCCTTGTAGAGGAGTAGGCTTTTGCAGTTGAGTTTTTAATCACTATGGCTTATCAGCTGCTGGTAATCAGGGTTGGTAGGAATGCTCACAAGGGTGTGATAACATTTATTGTGGTTTCTGCCATATACATGGCCTGTAGTCCTTTCCATGCCAGCAACTTGGCATCTGACTGTGTCTGCTATACAGTGTAGCCCTCATCCAATCATGGGGGGCAGAGAGGATTGCTAATAAACCAGGCTATCCTATCCCTTATAATATGGCTTTAATGTTAGAATTGCTCTCTAGGCCTTCATTGAGATGAAGAATTTAAGGGTGTTCTGGTCTTTTAGCCCACACATTTTAACATTCTCAATTTTAGCTTCTTCTTCGTTCACCAGACTGACTTCCTAGCATCACACTGAGAGTTTTCACTTCTGTGATCCTAATGAACTTCTTAGGCACACGAAACCTCTGCATCCAGGCAAGAACTACTTCTCAACTGCTTGGTCTCCATCAGGCTCATCCCTAGGCCTCTTGGAGACCAACTGAAGAGGTGCCCTGGCCATGTGCAATTTCCCACTCACTTCATAGCCATTGATGGTATCACCGTGAACTTACAGTCCCTCAGGGGGCCACAAGCTAGAGCAATTGTATATCCTCTTGGGCTTCTAGACCTTTCAGGAGAATCCAGTATTGTGGCCTCTGGTTAGGGTTTACAAGAAGTAGTTTCTCAGAAAAGAAGTCTTTTTCCTCAAAAACAACAGAGCAAGTCTGCATGTCGTCCATACCATGCCTGGTCTGTAACGCAGTCTACGTCTGACCTTACAATATTTCCTGTATATCTGGCTGACAGAATTTTAATTCCCATGTACTGAATGCCAGACATTTTCTACAAAAGTGTTTTTAAATCCCTTAATTTACATATTTATATTCCTTACTAAAAGGTGAAATTTCTATATCCCTCTCACTTTCCCACTCCCAAAATCTGTTTCTTCTTCATAACATTAAGATGGACATGCCTGACCTAATGTAATTCCACATATTTGCTATGATGTTAGGCCAATCAAATCACTGGTTTCCATAGCTAGAGAATAGTTTCTCTGTCTTGACACAGAGGTAGTTTGGTTTGGTTTGGTTTGGTTTGGTTTGTGAGGCTGAAATGAAGGAGTCAGTGCATATGTTTGATAAGCACGTGTTTATTCCTCACTGAGTGTGTTGAGCACTTCGAGGAGATTTGGAGTGCATTAGTGACAAAGTCCTCATGCAGGGTCACCTGTATTATAGTTATGAAACACACATTAAATGAATTAATGAATGAAGTCAGCACTGCAGGTTCCTGCAGACAGCCATGGGAAGCACATGGTGGAGCAGTTACTGGGAGCCCTGGGGATGAGGTACTTTAGGTGGATGTCAGGGAGAGACTTCTTAAAATGTATGGAGAAAGTGACCCATGAGGCAAGACCTTCCTGGAAAAAAGTACACCATATGCTGAACCAGCAATCAATACAGTCTGTACATGTCACATAGACGAGCAGTGGCTCCTCTCTGCTCCAGTCCTCTCTACAATAGGAAACTTCTGGAACTAGGGCTTTCCAGAACCCCAAGCTTTCTTGTCAGTTCCCTAGTTAGTTTCCATCCACACCTGCATTGCTTCTTTCTCTTGTGTGACTTCTTTGTTGGCCAAATACAGGTCCTTGTCATCTGCCTGCTTTCCATTCATCTGTGCTCTCAGAGCCCCACCTCCCATGTTCTTTCTACTGCTTCTGTGATCTTAAACCTGTACAGTTGATTTCCATTTTCTCTTCAGCCCCAGGCTTCAGACCTTCCTTAAGGTCCCTTGGCTGCCTCATTTTCCTGCGAGCCTACCCAGCCTTCATACCAGAAGCAACTTCTTATAGTTACTTCCATGAGAGAGAGTAGTTCCCGGATTATCTGACTGGTGTTGTTCGGATAAGTGCTCACTAAATGTTTATCTAAAAAAATGAACAGATGAACTGACTCTGAATCTTACTTACCCAGCTCAACTGAATAGGGTCGAAGGTCATTCCCCCTACAATTTATCTGTACATATACATATGTATAGTCCTCACATGTCAAATGCATAGAAAATATCTTTCCATGGGCTTTTAAAACATCTCCTCTTCTTCATTGGATTCTTTGATTTCACATGTACTGTCTTCATTTGCTGTGTGTGTAGAACTTCATCATTAATCCCAGAGATAGTGTTTGGCAGGGCCTCTGCTACTCTGTGCGTTATTCAGCACAGGAATCATGAAAAGCTTGTATGTGAGTGAGAGATTGTGTGTGTGTGTGTGTGTGTGTGTGTGTGTGTGTGTGTGTTTTATTTTATTTTATTTCCAGCATTATAAATAACCAACCACTTTCAAGTTAAACGTAAACTTTCTAAGGAAAACCTTTGTTTTTGGAAACAATCAACTTTGAATTTTTTTTCCATTAACAAGTGCAATATAATTTGAACCACCTTATTCCAAAAATTAATAGTATTTCAAAATTTGGGGGTTCTGAGTGCCCCTATAACACTACAAGTCAACCACCCTGGCTTCATGTGATGTCAAAACTCAGGTACATTAAAAATATTATTTAAGATTGCCATCAGGCTAGCTATATAAATTGTATAGGTCCAACCTGTAATATATATTTGCAAGTATTTTAACATTGGAATCTCTGAAATCTGAAACCCTTGTGTCCCCAAGCCTTCAGATAAGGGATGCACAGCCTGTCCTTACCTTTTTTTATAAGCAGTGATGTGCTTAGAGCTATAACTGTCAGTTTGTTTCAAGAACTAGATTCTAAGAATTATTAAATGAAAATCCAAATGTGCCGCCAGTTAGAGATAACATAATGATTCTCAGCTCTGAACATTCTCTGTTTATAGTCCGAAATGTTTAACTAAGATCCAAGGTGGGTAAGTAATCCCTTTGACTATCTGTTGCTTGTTTTATATTCTGTGATTGAAAACTCATATATGGCTTATTGTGATTTTTATTTAATTGTGCATCAGGTTCTGGCCCATGTGCTCAGAATCCTCTTCAGAACAACAGTACAGTAGCTGTGGTTTGGTTGCCCAGAAACATGTAACTGTGAAGCAGTGGGAGGCCAGCTCCAGCCAATGCAGGAGGAGTTACTTGTCCGGAAGGCCTCTTCCCTTAGAAGCACTCACCTAGGAAAGCGATGCATTTATTCCAGGAAAGCTGCTTAACAGTGGCCTCGCCACTGAGTGGGGTGCCTCCCCTTAATCTTCTTCTGCAGCACTAAGAACCATAGGGAGTAAAAGAATATAGTATTATAGCTATCCAAAACTGTGGCAAAGATGAAATTGATTTAAACATGGAACTCTTTATAAGCAAGTAAGAAAGTCCACATCCAAGTATAGTAAATAAAAATACCAACTCATAATTGGATGTAGATGGCCATATGAACTTTCTGGAATGATGCATAAGCTTCCTCTGAAGTGACTGTCAATGAAGAATATTCCAGAACCCAGACCTTCAAATAAATGTATATGCTCCCAAGGTAGCCACTATGGAACATAATGTTTGTTTAGGTGGAAAAAGAAACAATGTGTGCATGTTTGCAAAATAAGATCAGTTTTATTACTTTATAGACATACCTTGTAGATGAAAAATATACTATCATGGAACTCTTTATAAGCAAACTTCTGAATGTAAGTAGAATTTCTGTCTCATCCTTTTTAAGTCTGTTGAGAAATCTGAATTTCTAATAACTACTTTGAAAAAAATACCGTTGACTCTTTTCTAAAAGCAGAGACTCTGCGTCGCACTTTGCTTCTTTTGGATTAGCTTTGTACCTCCCCTAGTCTTTTTTATTTAGTATATCTATCTTTGTTCCCCCCAGAGAGACTCAAAATGTACTTTCTTGCTGTTAAATTATCATCAAGCTATTGAACCAAAGTAGAAAGGAACACCAATGCCCATGGCTATTAATTGTTCCACGATGTTGAGAACTTTTTCACATTGTTTTTAGCAAGTGCCTTTCCTTTCATAAAAGTGGGACCCTGGTATCTTGGTACACCAAAGTATCAATTTAGAGAAGGCTCAGCTTTTGTAAATGTGAGCTCCCACCAGATTTGTCACTCTCACGGATGAGAGAGCCCCACCACTCCTAGACCATGCTCCAGCAGTGGTGAAGGGGCCGCTGCTCACCGGCCAGACCGAGCGTAGGGAAGAGGACCTAACATAGGCTGCTTGGCTGGGGCTTTTCTACATTTATTTCACCACATCCATCATCCTGGGCAGTCAGTCCTGATTCTTCATTGCAGAACTGAAATTAAAGTAAAACGGAGCCTGGAAGCCAAAGAAAATTGTGATCCTTTCTCAAAGAGGTGAAGACAGCTCAATTGCGACATATTTTAAACGTCAGATTTGACACATTTGATTGGAAAATTGTGTGACCTGTGTAGTTAGGGATCAAAATGGTCACCGGTTCACACTTTTAAAAAGTCATGGAATGGTGTTTTTACCACAGACTGATAGAATACTATTTTATTCTGTCAAGTAGTAACTATTACACAAATGTCTATTATTTTGCAGTTTGGTGATTTAAATGCTGTATCTCCTGGAAATCTGGATAAAGGTAAGAACTGAAAATTCTGAAGGGCTTTTTGACTGAGCTCCTGTGAGAGGAGACAGCATAACTGCAGCGCTCTGATCCTCTGGGCGTAGGGAACAGACCCCATGTGAGAGCTGCGACTGTCTGTGGAGTCTGTCCTGATGCTGCTGTTCCTTCCCTCCATCCTCAAGTCTTCTTCCAGTGAACTGTATTAAATGCAAAAAGCTGGATTTAAGTGCAGTCCCAGACTTCTTTCAACTTCTTGACAGAAGCTCAATATAAATAACAAATTATTGACCATGGACAGAATCCTGGAGCAAAATTCTAAAATTGGACAAGAGGTTTTTAGTCCAGGCAGGAAAAAGCCCCTTACCTTACTCTGTAGTCAGCTAACTTTGCAGTGGAGAGAGAACTCCGAGGTAGTGGTGATGCTCACAGTAAAAAGCAGGATCCGCAGTAGTGTGTGGAGAAGGAGGCATAGATTCTAACCAGAGCCTCTGGAGAAACAGGCCAAGGAAGGGCTTGGGAGTCTGTGAGGAGACACAGCACTGTTTTCCCAAGTGTGGTGCCCAAAGGTTCCCAGTGTGTCCCGTTCTATCTGACAGCAGGAAGCATTGCGTTAGAAAGCCGTATTTGTATCATCTCTCTTGGGACATCCCTCTCCGAAACGTGCCTGTCATTATTGTGCTTGGCTTAATTCCCTTTTAGTATCTGAACAGGAAAATTAGAAAGTTAGACTCCCCCCATATGTTATTGTTTCAAAGGTACAACCTGTATAATTGTGATAATAACCCTCAGAAAAATGAATAGGTGATCACTCACCTCCAGCCTCTTCATAAAGTGAGGAATCAAAAGGGTCAATTTGAAGAGTAGCTCATTGTAGCTTTTGTGTAGCAGATTCCATAAACTCCAGTGGGATCCAGGAACAGGAGCATAAATGTCTGTAGACTTTTCACTGGCTGTCCTGAGAGACTGGAAAAAGTGCTTGCCTTACAGGTTGCTTGGTTGTCCATCTGAAGAATCCCTGGCACTCAGACGATGCACCTGAGTCAGACAGATCTGGAACTCTTGTGTTTGTTCACATTGTTTTCTTAGGGCTATTTCCAAATGCAGCGGGGTGGTTAGAGGGACCTTCCTTCCATTCTTACCATCCCTGCCCTACTTGCCACTTCTCCCTACATGATTTTGGTGGTGTTTCTGTTTGGAGAGCAGAGGCCAGAACATGTCATCTGCCATCACCTTTCTGGTGATGAGGGGCACAGCTGGTTCCGTTTACCCCTCACCCTCGGGCTTCCCAAGGCTACAAGTGGAATGTGAAGTTTTTGTGTGCTTTTTCCACAAAATGAGTTATATCTATAATAATATAATAAAATTTGGTAGTAAAAGTAAATGTATTATATGTTTAATTTCTAGGAATGAATTGCAATTACTTATGGTATTAATCCTGCCAAGAAACAAGTCCTTTGTGCCATTTTTAAATCTCACATTACCACTTTATTATAGCTTTTTTCTTAGCATATGAATTAAGAATTTATTCAATTTGGTGTTGGCTATCTGTACAGCAATTGTTATACAATAGTTATATCACAAGTCATACTACAGTAGTTCCTCTGTGGGATGGCTCAGGCTCATCTGCAGTAAATCAGTGAAGGAAGAACATAGTCCGTGTAAATTTTTGTGTGTGCCCCCAACCCCAAGTGACTATTTTATGATGCAACAAATTATGCCATTATTTAATACAGAAATTTTATATAAATTTCCAGACAGCTAAAAGAATTGTGACTCTCTCTCTATGGCACTGATGGATGTAAAATCCCACGAAACGAAAGCCTACGAGCCCTCCCATAGGGAGGGAGCACGGAGGTCTCAGAGTGACCCGGCACACAGAGCATGCGCTGATGAAGTCTGTTTCTCTTTTGTCTCCTGCGGGTATTTGTTTGTGCAGATGAAGGCAGCGAAGTAGAAAGTGAGATGGATGAAGACCTGGATGATTCTTCAGAGCCTCAGGCCAAGAGAGAGAAAACCGAGCTGAGCCAGGCGTTCCCGGTGGGCTGCATGCAGCCTGTTCTGGAGAGCGCTGTGCAGCCCAGCCTCCTGAACCCCCTGCACAGCGAGCACATAGTCACGAGTACGCAGACCATCAGGCAGTGCAGCGCCACAGGCAACACCTACACTGCAGTCTAACAGCAGGAAAGCAGATGTTTCCAGCTTACTCTGACCCCATTGATACTGGGCTTAAGCTGAAATTTTAACAAGCCTGAAGGTTGACTGTTGTCAAAAGTCTATCTGTGCTGAACATTACCTTTTTGGAGTTGTGAAATGGAATGGGTGTATGTATTTTTCCAGGTCTTTTTTTTTTTTTTTTAACACAAATTATTTGCCTTTTAATAATAGAGCCCCCCCCCCCTTAGTTTCAGGTGTCAAGAAGGATTTTTACAACACTTAATGTCATTGTTTTTGTTTTCTCATAATTAAAAAGTAATTTACATTTTGTAGCTTAAAATATTTTATTGTTGATTGTTAGTCTTGGTGTATGATTTTTATGTGTAAGTTTTTTAATTAGATGCACTTCTGTGAAATATCAAAAGAAATGAATTTCTTTGATTTACACTGGAGGCATGCCCATTTGGCAGCAGATGCATCAAATTTGCTTCTGAAAGGTGCTTTTCATTGGACAGAACCATAAGACACTATTTTGATAACATTTTGGAGTATGGAGAGAATACAGAGCGTTTTTATTATAGTGGTAGAGGGTTGGGAAGGTCATCTATTTTTCTCTGAAAAAAATTGAGCTGTGCATTTATCAGTTCAGGATAAATGACAGAATTGCAAGAGATTATGCTAATATGTACATAATTTGTGTACATAATTATTAAACCACGTTAACAATGCAAGCTTCCGTTAGACATTGACTTTTAACTATTATTTGTGTACCAATTCCTCTGTTTAAAGACTACTGATTCTGTATTGGAACCACTGTACAGATGCATTCTGCTGTTAAGTGGGGCTGTTATAGTTAGATACTGCAGCTGAAAAAATGACTTGACTTTTTTTTTAAGTGTACATGCTACTTATAGTGAGCTGGACATACAGGAAACCATTCCATTTGGATGACTTTCTTTTATTCCAGGTCTTTTTTCTAATAGTAGTTCAATATGCTGCTATTATAAAAGAAAATGTATAGAATGCAAGGAATGTAGCGACCTGCATATTGTTATTTCCTGGTTTCTAAAATACATGGATTTAAATACATTTTAACACACAGAACCTGAAGGCAGTGTGACTGGCACACCTCACTGTTGCTGACCCCGACTCTGTGGATTTGGATAGGTGGCTGGATGGACCAGTGCCATTGGAGAACGTACATCAGGGATCATCGTACCTCGGCTATTACATGGTGCCTTAAAACAGAACTGAGCTAAGGTTTAGTAAGGGTTATTTTGTTCGTGTGAATAACTCTTCAATCCATTCGGTAAAGTGTGCCTGTCATGCTCAGATTCCTGAAATAAAGACAGGTCACATGTTCTTCAAGGGGAATTTAGGGGGAAATTAAGCAAAACAAAGAGACAAAAACTTCAGTTTCTCTCGAGGGACTGTGAGTGGACTTGTCTATGTTTTATCCTTGGAGCTGAATATCACTTTATAACAAATCAGATTGCTAAGGG
Organism: Mus pahari; assembly: GCF_900095145.1. NCBI lineage: Eukaryota > Metazoa > Chordata > Mammalia > Rodentia > Muridae > Mus > Mus pahari. The sequence goes on along the minus strand of NC_034590.1, from coordinate 139,311,983 downwards.
TGTGGACTAGCAGTTTTCATCCAAACATGTTACATAAAGATCATGTGTTGTAGACCATTCTTATTTAGTTACAATTTTAGAAAGTTCACAGAATAAGCAGGTACTTATTGAAGTGCATCTTTTCAGTCTAAGTGTCTGTCTGTGTGTCTGGGCGTCTCTGTGTACACAAACACACACACATATGGAACTGGAGTCTGCTACAGTCAGAAGGTGAGATCCTAAAGATCACAGGCTCATCCCATTTTACTTTGCATGGAAAGCCAAGATTCTTTTAACTCAAACTATCAACAACAGCAACAAAAATGGCGCATATCCTTTCATTTAAGTAATTATAAAATTAAATCAGTGGAAGTCAATAAGAAATTAAGTCAGTAAAGCCAAAAATGGAAAGGAAAGCACAAAATGACACACAGATCACTACTGAGGACTATATTAAGCTGAAGACTTCATCTTTCCAGTTGGATTGGGTGAGGGGTATGGTTGAGGAGAAGAGGCTGTGCCAATCTGGAAAGTTAAAAATACCAAATGGTTTATCAGGAAACACAGTCTATTGAAACTGTTATTGCCTGATTGTCTCAAACTTCTGAAAATCAACAGCATTTCTTAAGTGAAATTTAAATGTCTTACATATAAAGGATTCAGATTTTTGTATCGAGCAACCTACTCACACACAAGTCTTCACTGGCATCCGAGCATCGGTTCATTACTGAAGATCCCAAGGCTATGAATTTGCAAGCCCCTCCCTCCATCATCCATCATAAGCTACAAAAGACCATGGACCTACTTCATTGTGAGTTAGAAAATGTTTACACATAAAATTCAAATCATAAACTAGCTCTCTTCATCTTGACTCTCCCTCCTGAGGTCTTTCAGTTTCCTGTCCCTCCTTGTCACCCCAGACGACATCATGTCTGTATTGGACCAAATGTATTTACTGGTTTCACTGTGTTTATTGGTTGACTTTTTAAAATGTATTTGTATCATTGTTTCATTTAATGTTGGAGATATTTGTGTCATGAGAGGAATCAGCTAACAATTGACAGACATAGATTTATGAGAGGGAGGGACTGAATAGCCCTCCAGAATTCAACATTTCTTCCAGTTGTTCATGGTTTGTTCTAAATTAGGACAGAGTAGAAATTAACAATTATTGTTATGGTTGAAATTGACTCCAAAATATTCTGAACTTTTAGAAATATTTAGGAACATCAATCCTTTTACACCAGTGTAGATAGCTCTAACCAATACACACAAAAGAATACCCATGGCTTATGATACTTGTAGCTATTTGTAGTACATTGTGCACACATCAATTTTGGATTTGAATTGTGGGCTATATTAGAAAACAAAAACAGTAATTTATATGTGGACAAAATTTATAACAATCACGTTTGTTTATTTAACATTTTGTTTCCGTTTTTCCATTTATTGAAACTGGCTTTTCTAAATAATGTCAGCCACTAACAGCCTCAGAGTAGACATATTGACATTACACACTTTTTAAGGACTTGCTGGTACTTCTTAGCATTATAATAATGCTAGTCTTGAAATACATGTATGTGAACCAAGTGCTACACTCCTAGTGAGGAAAAGGGAAGGGAGGTGCATGAGCTATTGGTAGTTTCAGAGGGGATTCCCATGTAATACACTTGAGTATCATAGGTATAGTTTTAGATCGGCAAATACTTTGAGAATTATAGCCAAAAGATCTACACTTCCAAAACCAGTGAACAATGGATGGAATGGGTGAAACTTCTCCTGGGAACACAGGACCCAGTTTTATATTTCCCCTTTGGATACCAAGTTACAAAGAACTTCAGGACTTGCATCCAAATCTTGACTGTATGACTCTTACTGCCTTTTTAGAAATCTGCGTTCCTTTTCGTGACTTTTTTCCTTGTACTGTATAGCACGGTTCATGCACCTCTCTTTAGATGGTGTACTTTAAAAACAGAAGTAAAATACACAAATGGTTTTCTCTCTGCATACCTAAAGTTAGTAGTGTGCAACATTAACTGCCTTTAATTTGTAGTAGATGAGCGAGAATGAGCACATTCTTGCAGGACGCTGTAGCAGTCAGTCGGGAGTGAGCACAGCTCCCATGCTGTGATCCTGGGCCTTTTGACATGGACACACTCTCTACAAGTGCTAAATGCATTTTCAGTTTTGAAAGATTATCACGTTATTATCATTAATATTATTATTTGAAATGTCTAAGATAATGCTGTGCTTGAAACATCTGTGTGAAAGAAAACACGTGTGTCGCTGTGATGGTCCTCGTTGCATGGACATAGTAGAAAGTCAAAAGCTTGACGTGTTACGCTTGCACACGAGTTAAGGCAGTGGTTCTATACAACATATTGACTTTGTCATAACCTCCCCTCCTCGAGTTCTTTTGAGCAAATCACAATCATCCAGAAACTAAAATCAGGACTTTTCTGATCCCTGTGGATCACAGCAGAGTTGGGGGAGGAGGGTTGTCAATGCAGTGTTGTTCAACATCGGGCTGTGACTGGATCCGAGCGACAACCTCCATGTACATGGTAGAACAAACTCATTAACAGGGCCCTAGTATTTCTGTGAGTCTGGTGATTTTAAAAGACTGGAATTGAAGCATTAATTCAGTGCTTAGTTCTAGTATTAGAAAAGCCCTTTGCTGTAATGCCTTGTATTAACCCTTTGAGCATTGTAAGATATACAATGGGGGATGAAAGCCTTTCAGATCATTTATTTAGACTTAAAAAAGTAAAATAGCCTCTATATCCAAATATCTAATTACACTGTTTTTTAAAGGGGGGGGTCAGAAAAGAAAGTGTCTCCATGCCGAACACTTGCATTTTATATACAACTCTTAATTTTCCTTCAAGAGGGCTGGATAGATTTATTCCCAAATATTCACTGCCATCTAAGTAAGTGTACTGTTTACAGAAGATAAAATCAACTTTTCTAGCATCACATGACTCTCTAGAAAAGGAGGACGCATACGTGGGCCTATGCTGGCCTATGTAGTAACTGATTTCTGCACACTGGAGGTACCTGTTTGCCTTTAAAAGGTATGATAAAATAAAGGGTTATGTTTTGTCTTTTTTCCCAAAAGATCTCATTTATTTAGCTTTAGAAAGTACAAATGAAGCCTTAGAAGGAGTGAGAATCACTACACACAGCTGGCTCTGAGGTACTTAGGCTCTTTGGAGTTGCATCTATCATGAAATATTGTTTGGAAATCATGCAGGGCATAGTTTTATCAATGTTCCAGAACATTAATACTTTGTCATAAGACAGAGAGGCAGAGTGGCGAGCAAGACACTCACTTGCTCTAAGCTCTTCCCGGGGGATGCTGTGACTGCTGCTTCAGCTCTCTCAATGTCATTCTGCTTACAACAGTTGCTGGTTTCTTTGAGGGAATTTCTGGACAGTTGATCTGGTCCTCCCCTATGTGACAGAACACGGAGCAGTGTTGTGCTCAGATACGTCCATGCTGCCCTCGCTGAGCACAGACAGGAGCGTGACCTACTCCGCGATGTCTGCCAACATCCACAGCGTAGTGCAAGTGTCCGTACGTTGCTTTTTAGGCAGTTGAGGAAGTCAGACCATGCAAATTAATCATGTGTTAACATGCAATACTCAAAGGGTTTTACTTTAGCTCTCTTCTTTTGACTCTTCATGATGAGTTACTGTAAATGCTTCTCAGTTTGCATGCCTTGCCCATTGCTGCTAGTGATTTATGTGCCAGTAGACCTGAGTTTAGTTTACCAATTTTACTTAATAGTAAAAGCCACTTACAAAGTGACTGCCTAGGGTTGATTCTCCTTTTGTTTAAAGGGATTGGTGATATGTCGTCATTCTAAAAGAAATGTTTGGTCTCTTCTATTTGGTTCTGATATTTGAATCTTTCCCCCTCTTTCCTTTGTTCTTTTTATTTTTTCTTTCTTTCCTTCTCTCTTTCTTTCTTCCTTCCTTCCTTTCTTTCTTCCTTTCTTTCTAAATAAAGTATGATGTTGGGATTGGAAGCCCTGAGTAATGAAATATTTGGTAAGAATCATTTAATGTAGCTCAGTAATCATGACAGCAAACCTCTGTGAGAAGGTTGACTCTGGGAAGGAAAGCAAAAATAAGAAAACTCTAATTGACTTTTGATGACCAAGTAAATCTTCCTTGAATAAATTAGCATTTCTGAACAAATGACTGCCTTGCTTTAGCCTACATACACAATTTTATATGACCCAATGAGGAAGGTATTAAATTGTATTCATTTGAAAAGCATCTTTTGTACCAAAGCAAATTCTTTTCTCTGCTCATCTCCATCATCGATTTGGACCTATGGTGGCGACCAATGAGTTGGTTCCAGAAACTTAAGTGAGTGCCTTGAGAACGCTTGGGAGCTGTGCCTGAGGCGGTAAACTCTTAATTAGGTTAACTGTAGCGCTTACCAATCAGTGACTACACTATCACTCAGGGCTTTCGCACCTTCTAGGTAAAACTCCTTTCATTGTGGTTTTTTTTTTTTTTTAATTGTATTTTTTTTTAAGTGCCATCATTTAAAATTCACTTAGTAAGTGGCAGATTACATTATTCAGTCCCACAAGCACACAAACATAGTAACACTAGGAGATATTTGAGCATTTATTTTACAATCGACTGAATATATAATGTAAATGAGGTAAGCAACTTTTGTAGAGATTGTATGTGTGAGATAATGTAATGTTCTTTTCCAGTTTTTGGACTACAGTTGAATAAACTTTTTAATTATTTAAAAACATCTTTGCCGAATAACATGTGATGGGTTTTTTGTATAATGTATTTGATTTTGTAAATACGTATTTCCTGATGTGATTTTTGTGAGAAACGCTAAATCTTTTAGTATACCATGTCCTCTGAAGATTGGCAGGAGCTAAATACTAGTTTGTGGGCAATTTGTATTGTGTACTGTACAATAACTGGGGAACTTTTATAATTATAAAAATATATATTAACTTTTAGTGTGTTGTTTAAACAAATGACTGGAACATACTAAAGATATTAGTAGGATTTTTTCTGAATATTTCAGACTTGAACTCAGGCTAGCTTTCTTGTGTTTTTCAAAACAAAAAATGGTGTCTTGTCTTTTAAAAATCAATAAATTTGTTTCCTTGTTACAAACATTTGAAATGGCTTGGATTTTTGGGGGGTTGGTTTTGTTTTCTTTTTCCTCTCCTCAAGTTGTTGTCAGGAAGCTTATATTACACCATCTCCTCTAGGAGGGGACACTCTGTGTCATCCATTAGCTTAGAAACAAAATTAAGTTGTTTTCCTTCTTTGTGTCAAATGAAATTGCAATATTTACACATGAACAGCACAAAAAGAGAAAACAAAATTATAAGCCCAGCAGGGTACAAATCTTACCCTCAAAGAAAATTAGTGATTGAGTGCCACTTGATTTCAGGGGCTGTCAACATTTCCATTGTAAATCCAGATTTCTGGATGTTCATAATGTGTTTGTTTTATGTCATTTCACATTGATATTCGGCATACAAGTTCTTTGTTTAAATTGAAAGAGCTTATTAAAATTCATTTTAGTGCACTTAAGAAGATACCCTGCCCATTTTTCCTTTGGATATGTACAGAAATTTTTGCTTGGGTGTAGATTTGTGAGAGTGATGAACAAAAATGATGTAGTCACTACCACAAGAAAGATTAAAATTACTATTTTTTAAACCTTTCTGACATTTAGGATTTTCTTTTCAGATCATAGTATCTGCAGTCTTCTAGAATATGGAATAGCCAACTTTGAGGATTTGCTTTAAAAGGAATTGAAATAAAAAGAGTGTCTTTTGGGGAATTTCTAGCATGATCCTTGGTACCACAGTCTAGTCAAGGGTAAAATGATGACCTCACAGTTCAGTTCATAGCATATCTCTCTCTGTCTCTCTCTGTCTCTGTCTCTCTGTGTGTGTGTGTGTGTGTATGTGTGCGCGCGCATGCGTGCGCATACGTCTGCACGCATGCCTATGAGTGTGTGAGTTCATGTACACACCACAGCACACAGAGATGTGGAGGTCAAAGAGTTCAGCTGTCAATCCTATCATTCCGCTTTGTTTGAGGCAACGTCTCCTCTTCACCATCGTGTATGCCAAGCTACATGGCCAACAAACTTGAAGGGAATTTTGTCTCTCACTGGGTCATTAACAGCTTCCCCTTGTATGCACTGAAAGATCTTGTGTCATGAAGCTGCCAGGCAGCCCACTGAAAAGCCACTGCCGCAGCATGATCTTGGCAATCGTTTCTCCCATTAGTAGGGTGGTCCTCTCAAGTACAGCTGTAGCATTTGCTGTCTCAGCCTCAGAGACAGCTATGACGTGATGGAAAGGCAGCTCACACTCCCTGTCCCTCTGAGAGAACCTAGTCTGTATTTTCCTACCAAGCTCTTGTCACCCATCTGACAATCATGTTTTCCTCAAATCCAGGACTACTCCATCACTAGTCTCTTACTAGCAATGCAGTCTCCATGTAAGGAAGAAAAGGAAATGAAACTTGAAGCCCTGACCCCTTAGGGGAATCCTTTCCACCACCCTTTCCCCAGACCACTTCTGAGTCGGGAGCTGTAAAGCCAAATGTGTGACTCCAGCTGAGCCTAGCCTAAATTGCTGACCCAAAGGATAATGAAAGCGAAACAGCTCATTTCCCCTCAAGTTTCTAAATTCATGGGGTAGACGTTGGTCTGAGGCCCACCTCTGACTCCCCCGCTATACAGTATTTGCTAGGTATGTGCCAGTTGCACACGTGGCTGCTGTACTTGATGTATCTTTATGACTAATTGTGCAATAACAATCCTGTAAAATGGGCTTCTCATTTCCAGGTACAAAGATAACTAGATTGGAGGCCAGTCCACTTAACTGGGGCCGATTACGTTGTGCTAACAAAATCTGTCTTTGTCTTAATTTCCTTTTAATATTGTCAAAAGACCTCTTGATGGCAATGCTCATTCGAGCACGCACTTTAAATTCCCAAGAGGTAAAATTATTCCTCCTAGACACACGGATGCTTCTGAGATTGTCTTTTCTTTATGCATTCAAAAAATAGCCACGGACTCCCCAAGAGTTTCTTTTAAAACTTCCAGATACTCCGACAACATTTGGAGATAGTGTGTCTCCGCTGCTTTCTGCAGACTATTTTTAGAGTCGGCTCATCTGTCTTTGCAATTGTCTTGTCTCTACACTCAGATTGCACCTCACAAAACACACAGCTTTCTTTGCAGTTCTGTACTATAAGGCTCTGTATTACTGGGCCATGGGACAGTGTGATAAGCTTATTCAGTCCTAGACAGAGAGAATAGAAGTATTATTTGTGTGCAGGGAGGGCACAGTTATTTATGTTTAGGGTTGTTTTTTAATTGTCAGAAATTTTTAAATACCCATACCAGAAGATCTCACAGTAAATCTGCCTCTGTAAAATGTGGCTCTCTGATAATTTACTGAAAAATCAGATGCTCTGGCAATACTGACCTATTGGCAGTCCCTGAAATCAAGACAACTGGATTTGAACTCCACACTGTTACTGGATGCCACTGCTTCATCTCCTTACCCTGGCACCTGCTTCACCCTGCAGGCATGGAGGTTTGGGCTCCTTCCTCGTGTTCTGTGGAGTGTCAGCACTTGTTGCTACGTGTGATATGTTCTCTCTACATCCAACGAGGACTGAAAAGCAGTCCTCACTAGGGGAGAGCAGGAGTGTGATCTCCTTAGTGCCTATCACAGTTACAGGCAATGGGATGGGATGAGAAAGAGTCCTGTGTTGTGTGCTTTAAGCTGTACTGTCCCCTAGGGTGCCGGCATCCACCAGCAGAATGAACAGGTAAATTTAGTCTTTTCTGTTCATAAGCATCCATTGTTTGGGGGAGGACCATCCTGCCACAGGGCACCTAAGTTTCAGTCTAGCATTTGAAATCATTGCCTCCTGATCCTTCCTTTCAGTTCTAATCAGGATTTCCTATTTAAAGGCAGGAATATAGGACAGTTCTAAGGACTAGGTCTCCCATACCTAAAACAACCTTGTAAAAGGACACCTCCTGAAGGTAGCATCCTGAAGGGAATGCTATGTCTTGGATGAGTCCAATATTACTCCGGTCGCTCACATTCTGTGTACCCCAGCTAGCTGCACTGTAGTGATTGACAGAGAGGTACAATTTAGAGTTTTCCACAAGTCTGGTGATCATGTCCAACAATTCTTCACTTATACCTGTGATCAAAGAGAAGAAGAAGTACCTTGTTAATGCCTTATTGTTGTTTCATTAAAGGAAGAAAGCAGGTGTCAGTATTATATAAGACGCAGCTTTCTCATGAGGACAAAGGTCTCAAGGAGAAGGCCCCTGTCTCCAGAGTGGGCGATTTTTTTTTTTCTAATTCAGTCTTTTCATACAAGGTCTAGAAAAATATAGGGAGGACTGCGTCCTTCTGTTGTTATGAAAGAGTATAGCGATGTCAACATGCTTGATTTCTTAAAAATGAGACTGCCATTCAAAAGTCTCCTCTTGTATCTAATTTAGTGAAACAGGATGTTGAATGTTGACAAGAAACAAAGTTGACAAAGTCCCGGAAAAAGATTCAGATTCAAGTCCATGGAATCACGAGCAGAAGGGCTCATCATGAGAATTATAAGCCTAAGAGATCAAGGCAAAAGCATTTTATATGTCTCACCGTCTGTTTATTCTGAAGTCAGAGTTCCAGAGAAAAAGGGCTAACAACTGGTCTCAGCATCCTTCCTCCAAAGGACCAACCCTTGGTTAACTGTGAAATCATCCATATAAAGAGAAGAGAGGACAGTGGTGCCTGTCCTGTACCAAACACTGATTGAACAATGTTTCAAAGAACATTGTATTTATTTTCAAGATTGTTTGTGCATAACTTGCAACATGTAAGATTCTACACTCCAGGAGAAACTTAATTACTTATAGTTACAGGTGACTGGATGGGAAACAGTATTTAGGATGAAGAACCCCCTAGCACAGTAACTCTCTATGCTAATACAAGCTAGGTTTGCAGAGGTTATTGCCAGCCTTCAGAGTACAAAGCATCCCAGGCTTGATGGGGACATGGGAAACTGTATCTGTGTGACTCCTCAAAGATGAAAAGGTATGTTCTCCAGATAAAAGGAAAAAGTTGTTAATGAATAAATTTAAAAGATAATGCTGTGTCCAAATAAAGAAGTTCAGAAAATCAAAATGAAAAAATACCAGAAAAGAAAAATTCAAAATACAAGGTATGAAAAAAATCAATGGTTAATCTTGTAAGCAATGCCCAAGGCATGAAAGAAAACATCGACTAAGAAAAAATTATACTTAGATAAACCTCATAGTATAATACGGTAGGTTTTACTTCAAAAATAAATTTTTGGCAGCTGGAGATATGGCTCAGTGGTTGAGAGCAATGATTGTTCTTCCAGAGGACCTGGATTCAATGCCCAGCACCCACATGGCAGTTTACAACCATCTGTAACATCTGTAAGGGGAGCCAGTGCCACCTCCTGGACTCTGAGGGCACCATGCACACATGTGGTGCAAGACAAACATGCAAGCAAGATGTCCATATAAATAAACAAATTCTTTCACTTGGAAAACATTGCTAAAAAGATTAGTACCAATTAGGAGTCGGTTTTCCTTCAGTTTTGGCATGTCTTCTGAGATGACAGAATTCCAGAATGTTCCTCAAACTGTTGAATTTGCCAAAAGGTTTTTCATCGTACAACTTGTTAAAGCATGAGAGTTATTTATACTTTAGAACAGCTGTTCTCAACCTGTGGGTCATGACCCCTTCGGCAAAAAATATTTACATTATGATTCATAACAGTAAGTAGCAAAATCACAGTTATGAAGTAGCAATGAAAATAAGTTAATGGTCGGGGAGCCCCACAACATGAGAAACTGTGTTAATGGGTCACAGCATTAGGAAGGTGGAGAACCACTGCTGTAGACTGAGAGTCTGTGGGTTTTATTGGACCGAAGTTTAATGGCACTGTGTAAGCTGAAGTGCCCTGGACACTCCCGCTCGCCTGCAGCTTATTTTTTTATAGCAGCTTATTACTACATTTATTCTGGAAAAATCTTTTCTAATATATTTGTTCGGCAGAAGGTTAGAAGTTAGAACAATGGCTTTGTCTAGAGCAGAAGGCACATGATCTGTAATAAATGCCCCTGAAGGGAGGGTGAGGTTTTAAGTGAGGATAGGGGGGAGGAAAGTGTAGGTTAGCCAGAACTAAAGATATAGAAAGAGGACTTATGGAAATGCACTAGTTTGTAAGCTAATTTTAAAACATGCTATATAAAAAGGACATTTGAATAAAAGTACCCTGCATGTGTGGGCAACTCTGTGCCCACAGAGATGAGTTATTAAATGAAAACCCCAGTTACTGGGCACAGGATGCCTCACTATCAGCTATTTGTCAGGGAGGTACCAAAAAACACAGGCTATTGCCACTCCGTTTTTTTTGTTTGTTTGTTTGTTTGTTTTGTTTTGTTATTTTACATGATTGAGGTTTCCTAATCTTGACGTTTCTCCATCTGTGACATTTACTACAAAGGCAGCACAGTCAGCACCTGGCTGGGCTTTTCTGCACTGCCTTGTGCTTTGGCATAGGGGATGGGTGACAGAACATGTGGAGACAGATATGAATGTGAATCTTCTGCCATTGCCGTGTATCACAGTCCTTTTCTGTGACCTAAGAGCCCATGGCAGGCCCACCCAGCAGTAGCAGATAGGTCCTAGTTTTTCACACAAGAAAATATTTACAAATACAAACATACACCCATGTCATTCTTTGGCCAGTGACAAGCCATGAACGTAAGAGATTGTCCTGCATGGTGTATAGTTTGGAGCTGCAGCAGACACTGCCTTTGGATAGGTGACCGCATGATATTGTCACAAGGATGAAATGATCTATGAACATGTGTCACAGGACATTAATATTTTTTAGGTTAGAACTAAAGGGAGTGGGTTTCATCATGATATTTGCATGATTTTGTATGCATCTAAGTGTAAGCTGCTGTAATTGATTTTCCCTCATCCTTCTCTCTAGTGCGCTCTCCCTCTGACTGCTTCTCACAGTACTTCCTAGTGATTTTCTGTACCTCATCTGTTACTACAAAGCCTGGAGTAACATTCCCCCTTCACCTCTCATTTTATTAATTGGGACTTCTCTTTTTGGTTCACTAGGCTAGGGTGTCTCATCATCTTTCTTTCTTTCTTTCTTTCTTTCTTTCTTTCTTTCTTTCTTTCTTTCTTTTTCTTTCTTTCCTTCCTTCCTTCCTTCCTTCCTTCCTTCCTTCCTTCCTTCCTTCCGTCCTTCCTTCCTCTCTCCCTCCCTTCCTCCCTCCCTTAGAATCAACTATTTGATATATTGTATATATTTTTCTTATATTTTCAGTTTCAATAATTTCTACGCTCACCTTGATTATTTCTTCCTGCCTTTGGTTTCTGAACTAGGGTTGTGATTGTTTTTCTAGGTCCTTGAAGTGTATCATTAGGTTATTTATTAGAGTTTTTTTTTCTACCTTTTTAAGTGTAAGCATTCACAGTTATAAACTTGCTTCGGAGAGTAGCCTTAGCTATATTTCAAAGGTTCTAGTAAGCTATGCTTTCTTTCTTCCATTTAAAAATATAGTTTTTATATAATAAAATATTTCATATATTTATGCTATGTATTGTGATCACATGCATTCATGGTTACATCCCTCTTAACTCCTCCTATTGCCTCCTCCTTCCTAATTTCATGTCTGTCTACTTGTTGCTGTTTCTGTGGTTGTCATTGTTAAGAACTCCCACTGCTGGTGGGATTGCAAGCTCGTACAACCACTCTGGAAATCAATTGGTTCCTCAGAAAATTGGACATAGTACTACCGGAGGATCCAGCAATACGTCTCCTGGGTATACCCAGAAGATGTTCCAACTGGTAATAAGTACACAAGCTCCACTATGTTCATAGCAACCTTATTTATAATAGCCAGAAGCTGGAAAAAAACCAGATGTCCCTCAATAGAGGAATGGATACAGAAAATGTGGTACATTTACACAATGGAGTACT
>NC_034590.1:139297149-139299092 GCF_900095145.1 Mus pahari | reverse complement strand
AAAAAAAAAAAAAAAGAACTCCCATATGTGCATGGGTGTGAGCCATCCACTGGGACATTGACAGCTATTAGTAGCTATATCCCCGAAGAAGAGTGGCTTTTCCTCAGCAGCCAACAGTTGCCAACAGCTCCTTTGCCAATGGTGGGACCCTCCCACATCCATGCTGGAATGTTAACTGGCTTGATCTTGTGCTTGTCTTAAGCAGATAAGCACAGCTGCTCTGAGTTGATATTTGCACAGCCACACCATGTCCAGAAGTCAGTGTTTCACAGCTCTCCTCCCCATTTGCCAGTTCTTATGTTCTTTCTGCCCCTTATTCTGAAATGTTTCCTGAGTCTTGGATAGAGAGGCTAAATGTAGGTGATTCATCAGCTGCCAAGCACTCAGAGTTATTTATAGTCAGTAGGGCGACCACTTCTGAGTCTCTGCATTAACGACTACCCACTATAAAAGGAAGCTTCTCTGACCAAAGGTGAAAGCAGTAAAAATCTGTGGTTATCAACATAAATATTTAGAAGGCAATTTGACTGCATTAGCAAAGCAACAGCAGGGGCCCATCACCACCACCACCTAGGCATCTAGGATCACTTCTGCCATGGGCTTTTGATAAGATTTATGGTACAAGGCATGAAATCCCTCTTGTGCTGCAGTGTAGCAGAATTTTCCCCCAATTCATTTAAATATTAATACAAAAGGAAGCCTGTGATTGGGTACTTTCTCTAGCTCCTCCACTGGGGGCCCTGTGTTCCATCCAGTAGATGACTGTGAGCATCCACTTCTGTATTTGCCAGGCACTGGCATAGCCTCACAAGAGGCCGCTATATCAGGGTCATGTCAGCAAAATCTTGCTGGCGTATGCGATAGTGTCTGTGTTTGGTGGTTGATTATGGTATGGATCCCTGGATGGGGCAGTCTCTACATGGTCTTTCCTTCCATCTCAGCTCCAAACTTTGTCTCTGTAACTCCTTACATGGGTGTTGTTCCCCATTCTAAGGAGAAGTGGCCTCAGTTCTGTACAGGAAGCAGTTGGTTGCACCGTTATGCCATGACGACAGCAGTAGGAACTTTGGCCAGGCAGCAGATATTGTAGCAGGGTCAGGGGTGAAAAATCAGGATGAGTCTGAATGTTCTCTCCTGCAGCCTGCATAGCTCCTTCAGGCTTTATGTAGATAGTCATCAGAAAGAGGTCCCTGCTAGGTTGAGGTTTATCTCCGTATGCCCATTATCCAGCCTAAGTGGTCTCATCACCTGAGGGACTTACCACATCTAGCTATGGAAGGCAACTAAGAGCCTGTTAGGTTTGGGTGCAGCTGCAGCATCCCTGACCAATAATTAGTAGGAATGGATCCTGTGCTTTGGACTGAGATCACCATTTGATAACCTCTGGGAGCAGTAGAATCTGACTATGCAGGTTACTTCTGTTCAAACTCTTTAACAATACTTTTTTTTTTTTTTAAGATTTATTTACTTACTGTATGTAAGTACACTGTAGCTGTCTTCAGACACTCTAGAAGAGGGCGTCAGATCTTGTTACCGATGGTTATGAGCCACCATGTGGTTGCTGGGATTTGAACTCTGGACCTTCGGAAGAGCAGCCGGGTGCTCTTACACACTGAACCATCTCACCAGCCCAATACTTTTTAATTAAACATTATATTTGAATTATCTTACAAGTCAGTGGCTTCTTTATATCCTGAGTTTTGTCTCACTCACTCCCTGTTTTCTCCCCTTGCCTGATTCCCCTATCCACATGTAAATCTTTAACCCTGAGAACTCCACACCTCCACCTGGGGGAGGAAAGAGCTTGTTTGGTTTACACTGTCCATGGAAGCCAAGATAAGAAATTGAGGGCTGGACCCTGATATAGCTGTCTCTTGTGAGGCTATGCCTGTGCCTGGCAAACACAGAAGTGGATGCACACAGTCAGCTATTGGATGGAACAC
>NC_034590.1:139294619-139296449 GCF_900095145.1 Mus pahari | reverse complement strand
ATGTGCCAATGATTGTGCAAAATTATGGAATGTTCCTGTTCACACTCTTCCTGGTTTTTACTTTGTCTTGTTTTGGGGGGAGGAGAGTTGCCTTTCCTTTCTCTTGTTCTCTCTCTCTCTCTCTCTCTCTCTCTCTCTCTCTCTCTCTCTCTCTCTCTCTCTCTGCCTTTTCTTTTATGTCAGCCAGTCCTGAGTACCTGCAGAGAGGGTGTATCTGTGCAAGACTGGTTTTCAAGCTGGCCTCCAAAAGCACTATTTTACATCCCATAGTATGTATAATAATGTATAATATATGTGTGCAGAAAATAATTTTAATGAGATACCGGAGGAAACTTGGTGGGTCCTTGGAACTGGAGGCTACAAGTCACGGATCTGAAGCCATGGAGGGTGTGGACTCTTTCTTGTCTTCCCCCATGGCTTGTGCTGTTGCTGAGCCTGGACTTGACAACTGCCTGATGTCTTCACAACTCTTCACTGAGTAGTTGTCCTTCTCCTCATAGCAAGGGCCTCTGCTGGTGCTACCTCCCCATGTGGCTGTGGACTCAGCAGGATGTGGACCCTGAGAGTCCCCAGAGTGGACCTCCTAGGGTGGCTAATGTTTAGCTGGGACATGTGAATTGGGGTGTGGGACTGACTTAACCACAGTCCTGAGATCAACATAAGCAGAGGACCTGTCTTGCTTCTTTCAAGATCTCTTGAGTATCTCTCACTCATGCCTTTGTGACACTGTAGGTGTTGTATTCCTCCCAAGAACTTAAAAGTTTCTTTGCTCTATAGCAACGGTTGATTAAATCTGATCCCCCACGCTGCTCTCAGTTTCCCTGCTGTGAAACTCCAGGCTTATTCCTCATTGATACATTCTAACCTCAGCCAGTGAGGCAGAGCTGCACCCTTTACACCCCTCAGCCTGGGGTCAGCCTCCTGCCCCATGAGTGCTATGCTCAGCCCAGTCCATCACTCCTGCTTTCTATAGCTTTGTCTCTCCAGGACTACCCTGACCCCAATACTGTAGGTCAAACAGAAGCTCCGAAGCTTGTTCTTGCCTGATCTTTAGGTTTCCAAGTTAGCTGTGTGTAAACAATAGAGTCAGATTCCCCCACCCCACCCCCACTCCCACCCCCACCCCCAGCACTGGGCCTCTGCCCTCTGAATTGCAGCATAGCAATTGGGATTTCTCTCCCCTGTTGACCCATCCACCAGAAGAAACCCTGTCGCACCAGCACTCGAAATCAGCTTTGGGGCTTATAAAGGTTGTGGGCTAGCCTGAGATTAAAACTGTGCATCCTTGACAGGCTTGCGTTTTAAAAGTAACTTCTGTTTGATCCCCCTGAGGGAGTGGGCTTTGTGGCTGAGACTGTGTTCAACTTAGATCTCTGCATTATCCATCTTTTTTTTTTTTTTTTAATGTGGTCTTTTTGTAGACTTCTTTGTCTTTCTTTTGTGTATTGCTGAAGCTCTTCTCTTTTAGTTAGCTTTGCCTGTCCCGAGGACAGTGCAGGGGATCATCCGAGAGAGGAACTGCCTGGATTAGGTTGGCCTGGTCACGTCTATGGGAGATTGCCTTGATTGTTGATTGATGTGGGAAGGCCTAGCCCACTAAGGGCAGCACCATCCCTAGGCAAGTGGTCTTGGGCTATGTAAGGAAGCTAGTCAAGCCTGGGGCTGTGATCAACATTCCATCACGGATTCTGCTTCAAGTCCCTGCTTAAGTTCTGTAAGACCCCGAAAGGAGGAACTCCCTCTGGTCCGGAACTCTCTTGGGTCCCCAGAAAATCGAAGTACACCTTGCTGTAAATCACATGAGGTACTTTATTTACGAGGCCTCGGGCC
>NC_034590.1:139283071-139294144 GCF_900095145.1 Mus pahari | reverse complement strand
CTAATGATCTAGGGAACAGGTTTTGGGGAAGTGGTAGAATTTAGGGCTCTACAGTTCCAGCCCTCTAGGACCTGGAAGCATAAGCCAAGTAAATTCTTTCCTCTTGAGTGGCTTTAAGTTGCTCTTAAGTTGTTTTATCGCAGCAACAAAAAAAGAAAACTGAGCATCTTCCTTCCTCTCTCTCTTTTTCTGACTCTCTCCCTTGCAGACCCAGGCTCATACAGATTCCCCTTTAATTCACTGACTTACATGGAAATCTGGAAGTCTGGAGATTTTTGTTTGTTTGTTGTTTATTAGTTTGAGTCAGGATCTCACTATGGATTCCCAGACAGTCGGAAGCTCACTATGTAGAACAGGCTAGCCCTCAAACTCTGCCTGCTTCTGCCTCTAGAGTGCTGGGATTAAATTCATATGTCACCGTGCCCCAGCCTTGGGATATTTACTCTTAAAGGAAGATTAACTCATGACGAAGCCAAGGAAAATATAATGAGGTGTGTTTTGGACTTGGTCACCCACCACTTGCAGAAGAGAAGATCAAAGAGCGAGACAATTCTTTCTGCTAGAACTAGGCTGATGTTACACACAACCAGACAGCAAGGGTTTGGACAGCCTTGAAGGGTGAAGAAAGAGTTTGATGGGGGCGATCTCTGAGTGCTTAGTCCTTGTTATAAAAGCCCCGAGATTAACTTATTTAACCATTTCATGGCCGAATGGAATTGTTTTTTATGTGAATTGCTGTTTAGAGAGAAGCTAACTGTGTGTATGGACACTGCTGAGTGCCTAAGATGGAATGATGGCAAAAACTTCAGAGTGTTGGCATTCTGGAAATAGTTATCCAAAGGTCATTCCAGCACCATATGCTTGTGTGAGGTTGTCATTGCTAGTTTATCTGTGCCAAGGACAAAAAACAGTGCTGTGGGAAGCAAGTGTTCCTGAAGGATCTTGTGGGGACACTCACTGGTACAACCAATGGTGTAGCTTTGGAAGGCACGTCTGTTTTCCCAGGCCAATTATCTGTCTTTCATTTCTGATAACCCACTTGGGGCTGTGCGGTTTTTAAAAATATGTATTTCTTTAATTTTTTTTAAAATTTAATTTATTTAAATATTTAATTTAATTTATTTAAATAAAATTTGAAATATAATTTTAAAAATTAATTTAAAATACTGTGTGTGTGTGTGTGTGTGTGTGTGTGTGTGTGTGTGATTTTTTGAAACAGGATTTCACTATGTAACAAGGTCTGGCTGTCCTGAAATCACTTTGAAAACTACGCTGGCCTTGAACTCACAGAGATCTGCCTGCTTCTGCCTCCTGAGTGCCAGGATTAAAGGTGTGCACCACCACGTAGGTGAAGTGCTTTTTAAAAGTTCAGTCTCATCATTTCTAAAAGGATGATAATAATAGGGCCCACAATATAAGATTAGTTTGGAAATTAAATAAGATAACTCTCGTGCCTAGCAAAACACACTTGTGCATAGGCACACACATACCACTGTAGTAAAAATTTTGGTTTCTTAAAAAAACACAGAAGCATTATGGGAATGTTTTTGTTTTAATCCCATGTGTGGGATATGGGCCTGCTTCAGATTGTGCACAGCAGCTAACTATGATTTGCCTCATGCTGTTGCAGGAGTGTGATTTTGCCAGCTGCAGATAGACATTTGGAATTCCAAGGACTCTTCAGAGTGTATATAAATGCTAGTGTCCCAGAGACAGGGTTGTTGTTCATATGCTGTTGGTTGGATGCTATTAGTTGTGGCTTGTTCAGTAGTCATGTGCCATCATGGAGAAGAAGAGGAGGAGGAGGGAGAGGAGGAGGAGATTGAGGAAGAAGAGAAGGAGGAGGAGGAAGGGGGAGAAGAAGAAGGAGGAGGAGGAGGAAGAGGAGGAGGAGGAGGAGGAAGAGGAAGAGGAAGAGGAGGAAAAGAAGAAATAATTAGATATCCTGATGGCAAAGATCAAACTTGCCCCAAGGAACTTAACCCCTAACCAGCAGGAAGGAGCCTGAAGAAAATGATGGCCGTTTTACCCTCTGAGGTGGTTTGAATATGCTTGGTCCACAGGGAGTGGTACTATTAGGAGGTGTGGCCTTGTCGAAGGAAGTGTGTCACTGAGGGAGTGGACTCTGAAGCTGCTCAGTGCAGAAGAGTTAGTTTTCTCCTAGCTATAATCAGATTAAGATTCAGAATTCTCAGCTCCTCCTGCACCATGCCTGCCTGGATGCTGCCATGCCCCCGCCTTGATGATAGTAGACTGAATCTCTGAACCTGTAAGCCAGCCCCAATTAAATGTTGGCCTTTCTAATAAGAGTTGCCTTGGAGCATGTGTCCTTATTACAAGTTGGAACATATTCTGGGTATTATTTATAATAGCCAGAAACTGGAAAGAACCCAGATGTCCCTCAACAGAGGACTGGATACAGAAAATGTGGTACATTTACACAATGGAGTGCTACTCAGCTATTAAAAACAATGACTTTGCTATTAAAAACAATGAATTTATGAAATTCTTAGGCAAATGGATGGATCTGGAGGATATCATCCTGAGTGAGGTAACCCAATCACAAAAGAACTCACTTGATATGCACTCACTGATAAGTGGATATTAGCCCAGAAACCTAGACTATCCAAGATACAATCTCCAAAACACAAGAAAATCAAGAATAAGGAAGACCAACACGTGGATACTTCATTCCTCCCTAAAATAGGGAATAAAATACCCATGAAAGAAGTTGCAGAGACAAAGTTTGGAACTAAGACGAAAGGATGGACCATCCAGAGACTGCCCCACCCGGGGTACATCCCATAATCAGCCACCAAACACAGACACTATTGTATATGCCAGCAAGATTTTGCTGACAGGACACTGATATAGCTGTCTCCTGTGAGGCTATGTCAGTGCCTGGCAGATACAGAAGTGGATGCCCACAGTCATCTATAGGATAGAACACAGAGACCCCAATGGAGGAGCTAGAGAAATTACCCAAGGAACTGAAGGGGTCTGCAACCCTATAGGTGAAACAACAATATGAAATAACCAGTACCCCCAGAGCTCGTGTCTCTAGCTGCATATGTAGCAGAGTCGGCCATCAATAGGAGGAGAGGCCCTTGGTCTTGCGAAAATCATATTCCCCAGTATAGGGGAAATGCCAGGGCCTGGAAGCAGAAGTGGGTGGGTTGGGGAGCAGGGGGAGGGGGGAGAGTATAGGGGATTTTCAGAGAGAAAACAAGGAAAGGGGATAGCGTTTGAAATGTAAATGAAGAAAATATCTAATAAAAAATTAAATAAAGAGACAAAGAAACAAACAAAAAAACCAAAATCGAGAGAGAGAGAGAGAGAGAGAGAGAGAGAGAGAGAGAGAGAGAGAGAGAGAGATCCCCAGGGAATTTAGAGGTCAGGTGGGGGCATCCACGTGGAGGCAGGGTGGGGTGGGGAGGAGGTTTGGGATATGGAGCAGTATGAGGGTGAATGGGGGGGGCAGGGAATGGTTTATGGAATGTAAAATATAAATTAAAATATAATAAAATTAAAAATAAGAAAAAAAAAAAGAGTTGCCTTGGTTATGGTGTCTCTTCACAACAATGGAAACCCTAACTAACACACCCTCTATCCTTTTTTGACCTCTTGTAGTATTAGGAGATTGAAAGGGAGGATGGTGAAGGATGGATGAAGGAAAGAACCCAAAAAGTAACCAAAAATCTGAAGGCTCGCTGGCTTGCTGTGGATACACTGACTCACTCTCTCTCTCTCTCTCTCTCTCTCTCTCTCTCTCTCTCTCTCTCTCTCTCTCTGTCACACACACACCTTTGCCTCACTAACCTAACTAGGCTCCCACTGTTACAATGAAGAGGAAAAGGATTACCTCTTCTTGGCAGCCACATTCTTGCAAGATTCAAGGCAAGACCTGGACTACTGTCTTCCCTCTTCCAGAGCAAGGGTTTGGACCTGTTTGTCCTTTGGCGCATCTTCTGTTACTGGGAGTCTGCACTTCTCTGACCTCTGAGTTAAGTGCAATGGTTCATCACAGCCAAGCCCTTGCAACAGGATCCATCTTTGTTCAGACTTTCAAGCCCGATCCCATCTTCTCAGAGACTTTTATGACCTCTTTCTTGCACTCAGCCCCATCCTCCACCCACCGCCCCGCCCCACCCCATTTCTCTTATCTGGCACCTCACCTTTTCCCAGGTTTTCCTCATAAGCAGAAACTGGTAACCAACTCCCAGATAGAAAAGCAGGACAGATTCATAAAGTCAGGTGGAAACTATTAAGGATTCTTTTTTGAGCGTGGGCGTTGAGGCCACGGGCTAACTGCACAGGTGTAGGAAGGACTAGCCGCCAAGGACTGTCTGTACCCAGTGCAGCTCCCTGATGAGTCGGGTGGCTACAACCACTCCTACGCATTTTCAGGAAAGAAAATACGGGCTGAAGGCTGGGCAGAACTTAGGCTAGTCCTTATTTTGGCAGGCAACTTGAAAAGCCAGTCCTACACAGAGTCCTCTTGGAGGAATTTGGGACTAGCTATCACAGTGAAAAACACAATTCCCTGCCCACCTCCTCCAAAAACAAAATAGAATAAAAAAAAAAAAAAAACAGAAAGAAAGACTGGAAATTGCATAATTCTGCATAATTATTTGCATGTCCCTTGATTCTCTCATAAGCATTAAATACAAAGACATATCCAAGAGTGCTCTTGGGAGCCACAGAACACAGATCTTGGCCTATCCAAGGACACACTCCTCTTCTTCTTTCATGTCTGTGTATCTATAAAACTGCAGGCTAATTAAGTAGGACTGGCGATTATTCTTCGCTTAATTCACTACAACTTAATTATCAGCGAGTGATGGAGAACAGAAACAGGATGGATAGTTCCTTTCTAGCTCATACCCAGGGTAAAACCCAAAGCTGTGAAATTAAAAACAAGCATTTCCCATCGCAATGACCTGGCATCTTTATGGTCTAGGGATACCATGAAACAATTCCACACAACTCTCATGCCTTGCCCATTTAAACTTAGAAGATAATTTGCTTTTGTTCGGCAGACCAACACGCTATAGAAGACTTCTTAGCTAGGTTTGTTACAATGGGTGGATGATGAAAAGAGCTGATTGCTAAACACATTTGTCAGTTACTAGTCTTTGTTTTCCTGACCCCCTCCGGTCTGGAGAGACACTATTCTCAAGAAGGCTATCTTCTTGGCCTCTTAGACTGTGAATGCTGGTTCAGTGTTTAGTGCTGAGGTCGGCACTAATCCATGTGATTGATTAGTGATGGGATCAGCACAGTACACTTTTACCTCAGTGGCTTGAGAGGGACATTTACCCCCACACTTTTAGACTGTCCCACATTCCTCTCTCTCTCCACCTTGAGAGCAGTGCTGTAGAAGCTGAAGCGGCTTTGCTCTCTCCTCCAAGATAAATGCAGCTGCTGGCCAGAATTTAGTTCTGATGGTAACACCACACACACACACACACACACACACACATACAGCCTGCTGAATATACTTTTGTTGTATGTGGTTTCAAGGTTAACCACTCTACAATGGAAAATCAATAAGGGATCCCATCCCCTGGGAGAGACGAATTTTCTTTCTTTCAGCAGTGGGGAGTTCTTGGTCTTCAGTTCCCTGTAGTTCTTTCTAGGTTCTTGTCTAGGACTGGTGACCCACGAAAGTTTCCCCCTTCCATGGTAACACATCCACTGATATGTCTTTTAAAAATCTAATAACTAGCCTGGTGGCACACCCGAAGTCCCACTGTCTAAGGCTGAGGATTCAGACACTGAGTTTAAAACCAGACTGGGCTATGGAGTGAGTTATAAACTAGCCTGGTCTTCAGGGTGAGACATTGTCTCAAAACAACAATAGCAACAGCATTTAGGAAACAAACTTAAAGGCAGGAGACACTTCTTAGAAAGCTAGTCCCCAACAGCTGGGAGTAGTACGTGGCATGTTTTCTTCCGTGCCCAGGAACACAGGGCTTTTCACATGCACCCTCCTCTTCTTCTCCCGCTTCATTTATTCCCCAGTCCTTCTTAGGTCCTGATCGGTATTTATTGGTTTATTCTGCCTGTTTTCTCCTCTACTCTGGAAACTTCAGCAAGACCTGAAATTAGATTTTCTTTTTTCCAACCGACTTTAGGGAACAGAGAACAATGTAGGGCACACAGTAGGGCCTCATCTGGAGGCTGGTAAATTGATGAATGATTTGTGAATGATCATCTGTGTATGATCTCTCAGAAGACTGAGGCAGGAGGATCTCTTGAGCCTAAGAGCTTGAAGCCATTCTGGAAAGCCATTCTGGGAGATGGACCATTACCCCCTTCTCTGAAAGCACATGACACTTTCTCTATGCACAGAACTCAGGAATTGCCAAATGGGGGGTCACGGCAAGGGAATACCATGGGCAAGCCACGAAGAGAAATAGAATTATATTTAGAAACAAATTAGTGGCGAGGCATAGCTATGTATTGCGTGTTCTGTTGATCACAATGTCACAAAGTCATGGTAAACTTTCTGGAGTACACGGGAGAAAATAATCCTATTATCTGTTGTCTCAGCCATTAAAAAAGTGTTTCTTTTTATATAGCATCCCTTTTTCCACAGTGTCTATGGAGTACAATCATTAACAGTTAAACAAAACTGAATAAATCTACGTACTTAACGCACCCTGGCTACACCCAGCAGAAACAGCCAGCAGCTCCTGCAAACCTTTATTCTCCCTGCACATTTGGCAACCTGACCAGGGGGCTTAAGGCTTGTCAGTATCAGTTTCACCAATATTTGTTATCTCTTTCCTGCTCTACCCACTCCCTATTCAAGCAGCCCCAGAAGTTTCAGTCACTTTGACAAGACTTTGTTGCCGCTCCGCTATACTTTGAATTAGTGAGTTTTTTCAGTGTGGTAATGATTGTTCCAGAGCTCTCTGGAGACCCTACCCGGCTGGCTGTTCAGTTCAGAACTTCGTAGTTGCATGCACAAGGCTGGGAAGAGCTGAGGGGCGTGGCCGGAAACCTCGAGGCGTTGATTCAGGAGGCGGTGACAGACACACTGGTAACTATGTCAACTGTCCTAATAGGCTGTTTGGGGGAAAAAACAGACTCTTGGTTAGTGAAGAGCATTTAGACACAAAGCGTTCAGAAGGGCAAGACTGCGCAGGTGTGGACAAAACCTGGGTATTTCTGAGTGAGACAGTTCTGCCTGAGATTAGCATGGACAATCAGAGGAAATGAGAAGAGAGGGGTTTG
Organism: Mus pahari; assembly: GCF_900095145.1. Taxonomy (NCBI): domain Eukaryota; kingdom Metazoa; phylum Chordata; class Mammalia; order Rodentia; family Muridae; genus Mus; species Mus pahari. The sequence continues at coordinate 139,286,902 of NC_034590.1, read as the reverse complement.
ACCTGATGGTATGATGTGATAAAGACCCCTAACCCTAACGGTGTGTGCCGCAATGTTCTTGCACGGTGGGTTCTAGTTTTCTTTCGATTGCTGTGAGAAAGAGCTAATGCAACTCAGGGCGGAACGGGTTAACTTGGCTTGTGCATCCTGGGTCATAATCCATTCCTGGGAGATGTCAGACCAGGGACTCAAGGCAGAAACTGAAGCGGAGATCATGGGTGAATGCTGCTTACTGGCTTGTCATCGCTCATGGCTGGTTCAGCCTGATCCTTGATGCAAACCAGGACCACCTGCCCACAGTGGACTGGGCCCTCCCAACCCCTCCCATATTCATCATTAATCAAGAAAATGTCCTCCCCAGACTTGTCTACAGGCCAGTTTGATGGAAGCATTTTCTCAAGGGAAGTTTCTTCTGCCCAGGTGTCTAGCTTGTGTCCTTGACAGAAAACTAACCAACAGAAGAAGGGGACAAACCTGCAAAATCATATAAAAGATCAGGTTTAGTGAGTAATGTGGGTGTGGGATAGGATTTGGAATCCAAGATATATGTTTTTGTTGTTGTTGTTGGTGGTGGTGGTGGTGGTGGTGGTAGTGTGTGTGTGTGTGTGTGTGTGTGTATGGTGGACATGTTTGTGTGTGCATCCATGTGAGTGTGTGGCTGTAGGGGGTCAGAAGTCCATGTGGCTGTCTTCTTCTACAGTTCGATATAGTACTGTTCTTTGAAATGGGATTTCTCACTGAACATAGCACTTAGCAGTTTGACAAGACTCATTGGCCAGCAAGGCCATGGATCTGCCTGTCTCTGCTCCTTCCCAAAGCTGGCAGACAGACGCGGGTCGCCGTACCACACTTTTTTATGTGGATATTAGGGATCCGAATTCAGGTCTTCGTATTTGCAGAATAACACTTTACTAACTGAGCCATATCCCCGGCTGGATTTCTCCTCTTATGCAGACTGACCTTCTGTTGGCTTCTGGATTATTACTGCCCATGAATGAGCCTTAGCCTCCCTCTCTTGAAGTATAGCAAACAGCCTGTGACTAGGTATACAAATCAGATTAGGTAACCCATACTCATGTCCATAACCCAGTACCCCTAAAGAGTACCATTTCAAATGCCTGAGAGTTTGTGTGATTCAGTGCGGTTACCATCCCCCCTCTGTTACAGATGATTGTCATACTTGCTTCCAATGAGACTGGGGCTCGACCCTCTAATGGGTTACTGATCCAGAGGGACAGACAGCTGGGTAAAGACTGTCCCTGGGACACTCTCCAAGGTGCTCCATGCACATGGTGACTTTGGGGTTTAAAAGCTTCCAGTAGGGCTCAGCAGCGGGGACACATTAAGGTTAGATGTGAGCCAGATGTTGCTCTGTGCTATTGCAGCATCGGATGAATCTGTGACGGAATGGGAAGGAGGGGAGATAGTCTAAACAGTTGAATCAAAATGACCCCCTGGAATTCCATGCCGGGAGAACAGAAAGGCTGGGGTGGCAGTAAGGGGAGCATCCTGACTCCAGCAGAAGCCTCACACAGCTCACATCACCACAATGAACACATATAGGATTCCTGGCTGTTACCTCATCTTTTCTTTGAAATTGTTAGCACTGTTGTTGAAAGAATGGAAAGGAAACTAGAAGAAGCCTTTCCCTTCTCACTTTGGCCCATCTGCAAATGAATTGATTTTCCTTGATCAATTTATCTCACTCCAGAGGCTGTGGGCTTATCATCCTTGGTAACAACCCCAGGTTATGAGACTACGTGGAGCATTTCAACGTGAAAGGATTTGGAGTGCTTTTACTATAAAGACGATAAATGTCTGATGAGACAGAGAAATCGAACGCAGATATGTTATGCTTTAAAGTAGACACAGTGTATGCATATATCAAAACATCACATCACCCACAAATACATATAACTTTTAAGTTTTACATGTCTGTTATTTAAAAAGTAAGGGGCTCCTCCTCACCCCGAATTCAAAGTCCCCAGGTCATCTTGAAGTAGGGTAGGTGTCAGCTACGAGTTCTAGCACAGTTAACAAAACTTGCCTACATAGAAATATTCTTATATAGATATAGATTGTATGGGCTGGCTTTGTGTGTCAACTTGACACAAGCTGGAATTTTCACAGAGAAAGGAACCTCCCTTGAGGAAATGCCTCCATGAGATACAAGCTATAAGACAATTTCTCAATTAATGATCAAGAGTGGAGGGCCCTGCCCATTGTGGGTGGTGTCATCCCTGGGTTAGTAGTCTTGGGTTCTATAAGAAAGCAAGCTGAGCAAGCCAGGGGAAGCAAGCCAGTAAAGAATGTCCCTCCATGGCCTCTGCATCAGCTCCTGCTTCCTGACCTACTTGAGTTTCAGTCCTGACTTCCTTTGGTGATGAACAGCAGTATGGAAGTGTAAGCTGAATAAACCCTTTCCTTCCCAACTTGCTTCTTGGTCATGATGTTTGTGCAGGAATAGAAACCCTGACTGAGTCATAGATCAAATAAGAATAACAATAGACCATCTTAAGGCACACTTAAGTCTTACAGTATGGCCCTCTCCTTTCCCAGACATAAACCTGTATTTCCTGAGAACCTCACAATCTATAAATTTACTTTATAGTAAAATGTGTCTTGTCTCTTATGCAACTCTTGTGGCCTGTGATTTCAAGTTGCCAGGTATAATCCTACCAATCTACCCAGTGCCTCTCAAAAACCACCATTTCTTTTTTCCATTTACCAAAAGAAGAAAGAAGAAGAGGAGGAGGGAGAGGAGGAAGAAGAGGAGGAGGAAGAAAAGGAGGAGAGAAAGAAAAGAAAAGGAAAAGTTCCTTAGAGTCATTTGAACAAAGTCACTTGAGAAGCCACCGAAATTGTACACATGCCTGTTGCTAAGGCATTTGAGTATGACTTTCTCTTGAAAAGCCCTCGGCCTCGATTAAATGTGTTCTGTCCCCGTTCCCTAACCTCCTCTTATTACTTCCTGTACTGAAATCTATGTGAAAGCTCTTTCTTAATAAACCCCAGCTTGCTTCCCAGTCGTTCACTCTGCACTTCTTTCGCACTGTGAAGTCAGAATCCCAGTTTCACCTGAGTGGAGGCCGCAGGCAGAGGTCCCCAGGCTGCTGTGGACAGGACAGAGCAGAATCTCCAGCTCGACCTCCTACTGCTTCTTTAGAGATAATGACAGAGGGGTGTGCTTTTTGTTGTTCGGGGTGTGTGTGTGCATGGTTTTTATTTTTCTGTTCACATGGCCTCTTAGAATTCACTACAGACCTGAGCGTTACTGTAGATTTCGGATGTTCCTACTTTCACCTTATAATTACTGGAATTTGAGCATACACCAGCACACTACTATGCCCAGTTTATGCCATGCTGGGGCTCAAGCCCAGGGCTTCTTGCATGCCAGGCAAACACTCCATCCCCCGCATTATTCTTTACAATCTTTTACTCACCACCGTATCTCGGATGTTGTTCTTGTTAGTCGGGGCCATGCCATACTGTAAATCTCTATTTTGGATGAACTTTGAAAGTTCCTGTAACTACAGTATGCAATTTCTAAAATGAAAGAAAGTTGCTTCTCTAGTTCTTGATGGCCCTGGTCCATGGAACCCCAGAGATAGGCAGCAGTGAAGGACATCTGTGGATTGATTGCCTGACAGTCCTAAACTGATACTGTTTAGTGTCAGGGACCAGGTTGAGAAAACCCAGGCATCCTACATCCTGGGCATCCCGAAGCCCAGGCATTTTTANAGCATGCAGCTNGGAGCCNTATAGTTCTTTGTCAGGAGCCCTTTCCCCTCTCTCTGCAAGGCCATTTCGTGGGAATCAGCAAGACTCCAA